>NC_073641.1:71195000-71447500 GCF_029407905.1 Bubalus kerabau
GACTGCAAGGAGATCAAACCAGTCAATCCTAAAGGAAATCAACCCTGAATATTCATTGGAAGAACTGATGTTGAAGCTGAAGCTCCAGTCCTTTGGCCATATGATGCAAAGAGCACGCTCACTGGGAAAGACCCTGATGCTAGGAAAGACTGAGGGCAGGAGAAGAGAAGGGGAGAGCAGGGTGGCCAAGGGTGGGATGCCTAGGTAGCATTACCAATTTATTGGATGTGAATTTGAGCAAACTCCAGGAGACAGTGAAGGACAGGGGAGCCTGGTGTGCTGCAGTCCATGGGGTCACAAAGGGTCAAGCACAACTGAGCGACTGAACAACAAATAACACATTTCAGTAGCCAGCATTTGGGTCTTATTGGATAAGGCAAATTATCCAGTGAAAACACATTGTAGACACAATCTAGCTGATACAATTTAACAAAATTTAAAAGCAAAGACAATTGGTCTTAAATTGCTTGTATGTCTTTGCAGAAAGAGCACTGTGTTCTACCTTGAACATTGAATTTATGGTTATTTTTGTAAAGTTTTTTCCACATGGCCATCATCAGTTCACTGTTTTTATTGGTGAAGCTGATGAATGAAAGTCCTCCCAGATTTGTTGAGGCTTCATTGATACAATGTGGGGGCGGGGTGCTTGGGGATAAAAGACACGGTTCTTTAATGGGCAGTATCAACGTTAACCCACTGCACTGGTCACCATGGCTGAGCTTCCTTATACCCAAAGGACTGAACTCTATTGCCGCTGTCATAGGAATTTTTATTTTTTTCCTTTGGCCGGAAGAAAACCAAAATTAGTTTTAAACATAAGTATAATTGTATACTTTGGAACTGTGGTGCTGGAGAAGACCGTTGAGAGTCCCTTGGACTGCAAGGAAATCAAACCAGTCATTCCTAAATGAAATCAACACAAGCGATGACTTTACACATGAAAGTGACCAAACTGTCAATACCGAAATCAAATTGATTACATTCCTTGTAGCCATAGATGGAGAAGTTGTATATAGTCGCAAAAGCAAGACCTGGAGCTGACTGTGGCTCATTCATCTGTTTCTCATCGCAAAATTCAGGCTAAACTAAAGAAAGTGGGGAACTCACTAGGCCAGTGAGGTATGACTTAAATCAAATCCCCTGTGAATATGCAGTGGAGGTAACAGATGGATTCAAGGGATTAGAACTTGTAAGCATTGTGTCTGAAGAACTGTGGACGAAGGTCTGTAACATTGTACTGCTAAGTCGCTTCAGTCGTGTCCGACTCTGTGCGACCCCATAGACGGCAGCCCACCAGGCTCCCCCGTCCCTGGGATTCTCCAGGCAAGAACACTGGAGTGGGTTGCCATTTCCTTCTCCAATGCATGAAAGTGAAAAGTGAAAGTGAAGTCGCTCAATCGTGTCTGACTCTTCGCGACCCCATGGACTGCAGCCTTCCAGGCTCCTCCGTCCATGGGATTTTCCAGGCAAGAGGACTGGAGTGGGGTGCCATTGCCTTCTCTGTAACATTGTACAGGAGGCAGCAAACAAAACCACCCCAAAGGAAAACAAGAAGGCAAAGGGGTTATCTGAGGAGGCCTTGCAGAAAGCTAAAGAAAGAAGAGGATCAAAAAGTCAGGGAGAAGGGGAAAAGTAATCCAACTAAATACAGATCTCCAAAGAACAGCACAGAGAGATGAGAAGGCCTTCTTCAATGAACAGTGTACAAAATTAGAAGAAAACAACAAAGGTGGAAAGGCCAGAGATCTCTTCAGGAAAATTGGAGATATCAAGGGAACATTTTGCCCAAAGTTGGGCACAATAAAGGACAGAAATGGTAAAGACCTAGTAGAAGCTGAAGAGATCAAGAAGAGATGGAAAAAATACACAAAAGAACTGTACAAAAAATATCTAAATGAACCAGATGACTTATGATGGTGTGGTCAGCCACCCAGAACCAGACATTCTGGAGAGAGAAGTTAAGTGGGCGTTCAGAAGCCCTGCTGTCCATAAAGCTAGTGGATGCAACAAAATTCCAGTAGAACTATTCAAAACCCTAAAGAATAATGCCATCAAGGTATTGCATTCATAATTCATCATAATAAACTGTGGAAAGCTCGTAAATAGATGGGAATACCAGTCCATCTTACCTGTCTCCTAAGAAACCAGCATGTGGGTCAAGAAGCAACATTTAGAACCCTGTATGGAACAACTGATTGGTTCAAGATTGAGAAAGGAGTACTACAGGGTTGTCTGCTGTTGACCTGTTTACTTAATCTATATGCTGAGCAGATCATGAGAAATGCCAGGCTGGATGAGTTACGAGCTGTAATGAAGATAGGCGGGAGAAACATCAACAACCTCAGATATGCAGATGATACCACTTTAATGGCAGAAAGCAAAGAGGAACTAATGAGCCTCTTGATGAGGGTTAAGGGGGAAAGTGAAAGAGCCAGCTTAAAATTAAATATTAAATAAACTAAGATCGAGGTATCTGGCTCCATTACTTCACGTCAAATCGACGGGGGAAAGGTGGAAGTAGTGACAGATTCCCTCTTCTTGGGCTCCAAAATCACTCTGGATGGTGACTGCAGACATGAAATCAGAAGACACTTGCTTCTTGGCAGGAAAGTTATGACAAACCAAGACAGTGCATTGAAAAGCAGGGACATTACTCTGCAGACAAAGGTCCGTATAGTCAGGGTTGTGGTCTTCAAAGTGGTCATGTATGGTTGTGAGAGCTGGACCATAAAGAAGGTGGAGGGCCGAAGAATTGATGCTTTCAAACTGTGGTGCTGGAGAAGACTCCTGAGAGTCCCTTGGACTGCAAGGACACCAACCAGTCAATCTCAAGGGAAATCAACCCTGAATACTCATTGGAAGGACTGAGACTGAAACTCCAGTATTTTGGTCATTAGATGAGAACAGCTGACTCATTGGAAAAATCCCTGGTAAAGATTGAGGGCAGAAGGAGAAGATGGCATCAGAGGATGAGATGGCTGAATGGCATCACCGATGCAATGGACATGAACTTGGGCAAACTTCAGGAGATGGTGAGGGACAGGGAGGCCTGGTGCCCTGCAGTCCATGGGGTTGCAAAGAGTCGGACCTGACTGGGCAACTGAACAACATTTATGTATCTATTTCTAGATGGATACCTATGTAGCTAGATAGGTAAATAGATGGGTGGGTGGATGGATGGATGGATGGATAAAGAGAGAGATAATGAAACTCTGTAGGAACAGTTGAGCAACGGTTTCTGAGCAATCTCACCATTTTGTGTTCATTTTTTTTTTAACATGATAAATGTGTTTGTTAGCTATCGTCAAGCTGTATCAAATTTATAACATAATTGTCACACTTCTTCTTGTAGAGGGGCTAATTTTTATACTATGACTTGGAATCATAATGCCAAAACTTGGAGGCATTTAAGCATTGCATTTATAACTGGCTCATTTTCACATACACAGAATTCGTCCCTGTCCACTATTTCATCTATCTATATTTCAAGGAAGGGCTGTTGCTTTGGGGAAAGCAGAAATCCTTATTGCCTGGAGAAGTCCAGAGTGAAGTTTCTCCCAGCACACGTGCTGTGTGTTTCCTCATGTTTGCCCCTGAGGCTTTCCTTCTGTGACCCCAGCAGCATTTTTATAGCAATAGTGAATTAACAACACCAGCATATGGCAAATTTTATAAACGTTCATTTGTGCTCAAATATGGCACATATTCTACCATCGTTGACTGCAGTATACACACACAAATCGAGCATGTGAAGTACCTTAATGATTTCACTCAAATCTTATCTTTTCAAATTTATGTACTCTGCATATCTTGATGGTTCATGTATCTTCAACAGGTTTCTTATTTTTGTCTTATTTTGTCTTCTCATAAGAAAAGTATATCAAACTCCTCTACTAGGATTACAGAATTCTGTATTTTTGTTTCGTTTGCTGTCAATTTTTGCTCTATATACATTGAAGTTACATTACAAAAACGTGTATAAATTTAGAATGACCACCCCTGCTACGTGTCGAAGCTTCCGTCACCATAACATGCCCCTCCTTATGTTTGTCAATGCCTTCTTCTTCATAGTTTCCCTGAAGAGCATAAAAATAATAAACTGTTAAGAAAGCATCCAACCTGCAGAACCATAAGTAAAGTTTTGACATGACAAATAGAAAGATACTTTTTGAGAGGAGAGAAGAGCCCAAAGACAACCCATCCAGAGAAGGAAAAAATGTCTGACCTGGATGAAAGTGTTGCCATTCAAGGAAAAAAAAAATCTCCACAAAAGGAAGGAATAAACATAATTTGGAAAAATTATTGTAAGTATTTTGTAAAGATACAGAAGTAGATATTTGTTAAAAATTATTTGTATTTTCAATAAAAACACATGGATTCTGTTAAAAGCATCAGGATAGGACAGTGGACTGAAATTTTTAAAAAGAAGCTAAAAGAACTAAAGAAAAAATCAGACATATGAAAATTAGCAAGGATAACATAATACTGAGATCATTACAGCTCTGAGTCAGCACTGAGGGAAAGGGAATCAATGCTGTAAATGACAAGTTTCCGAAAGTACAACAAATCTGCAAAGTGATTAAAATTCTCAAAGAGAAATAAAACATGACGAGCAGGAGCAAAGATCAATATATTGCTAAAGTCTCTTCACAGGGAAGCCTGGCATGCACAGTCCATGGGGTCGCAGAGTCAGACACGACCGAGCGACTGAACTGAACTGAGATTTCTAAAGAGGCTAAAAGAACAGAGTGAAGAGCCAAATTAAAATAAAAATCTAGGAGAAAGCTTTTGTAAACTTGAGGAAAAAAGGCAAACATTTTAATTTCATTTATCAAGGTGAGAAAAACATGCAAAAGCAGAGTCAGATGGAAGCACTGACTTTCACAAATGCAAATCCAGATAAGGTTGATCTAACATTTCAAAGACAGTCTGAAAAAAATGACAACAATCATTATGTCCAATTTGTTTTTTTTTTTAGTTTATTTAGACAAAATTCCAATCCCACCCAAAATGTGCACAGGGAAGTTATTGAAAGTAACACACTGAAGTCTCCCTGTGTATCATAGCTGTGAAATAATACAAAGGTCATTAAACGTGAACTGATTATACAAAGCTCAAAATATAGAGATTCATATAGCAGAGTACAATAGTAAGCTTTCTTTCTCTTTGATAACATTACTTGTACTTAAAGTCCATCTATATATTTCTTTCTGGCCTATTTCACTGAGCATAATATCCTCCAGGTTAATTCTACATTGTCTCAGTACCAGAATTTCTTTCTTTAAGAGCTAAATAACACTCCATTGTGTGTATATGCCACATTTTCTTTATCCATTCATCCATCCTTGGACATTTAAGTTGGGAAAACAATGCTCCAATGAACAAGCGGTACAGATATCTCTTTGAGATACTGATTTCATTTCCTTCCTATATGCTCCTGGAAGTGGAATTCAGGGTCATGTGGCAGTTCTATTTTTAAGTTTTTGAGGAAACTCCATATTACTTTCCACAGTGGGTGCATTAATTTACATTCTCACCAACAGTGTATGAAGGCTTCCTTTTTTTTTACATCCCCTAAGTCCCGGTATGAATAGCACTTCAGTATTCTTGCCTTGAGAACCCCATGAACGGTATGAAAAGGCAAAAAGATGGGACACTGAAAGATGAACTCCCCCGGTCAGTAGATGCCCAATATGCTACTGGAGATCAGTGGAGAAATAACTCCAGAAAGAATGAAGAGATGGAGCCAAAGTGAAAACAACACCCAGTTGTGGATGGGACTGGTGATGGAAGTCAAGTCTGATGCTGCAAAGAACAATATTGCACAGGAACCTGGAATGTTAGAGCCAAGAATCAACGTAAATTGGAAGTGGTCACACAGGAGATGGCAAGAGTGAATATTGACATTTTAGGAATAAGTGAACTAAAATGGACTGAAATGGGCGAATTTAATTCAGATGACCATTATATGTACTACTGTGGGCAAGAATCTTTTAGAAGAAATGAAGTAGCCAACATAGTCAACAAAAGAGTCCACAATGCAGAACTTGGGTGCAATCTCAAAAACGACAGAATGATCTCTGTTCATTTCCAAGGCAAACAATTCAATATCACAGTAATCCAAGTCTATGCCCCAAAGAAGCTGAAGTTGAATGGTTCTATGAAGAGTTTCAAGACCTTCTAGAATTAACACAGAAAAAAGATGTATTTTTCATCACAGGGTACTGGAATGCAAAAGTAGGAAGTAAAGAGATACCTGGAGTTAACAGGCAAGTTTGGCCTTGGCGTATAGAACGGAGCAGGGCAAGGACTAACGGAGTTTTGCCAAGAGAACACACGGGTCAGAGCAAACAGCCCCCTGCAACAGCACAAGAGAAGACTCTACACATGGGCTTCACCAGATGGTCAACACCGAAATCAGATTGATTATATTCTTTGCAGCCAAAGATGAAGAAGCTCTATACAGTCAACACACATAAGACTGGGAGCTGACTATGGCTCAAATCATGAACTCCTTATTGTAAAATTCAGACTTAAATTGAAAAAAGTAGGGAAACCACTAGACCATTCAGTTATGACCTAAATCAAATCCTTTAATGATTATACAGTGGAAGTGACAAATAGATTCAAAGGATTAGATCTGATAGACAGAGTGCCTGAAGAACTATGGATGGAGGGTTGTGACATTTTACAGAAGACAGGGATCAAGACCATCCCCAAGAAAAAGAAACACAAAGAGGAAAAATGGTTGTCTGAGGAGGCCTTACAAATAGCTGAGAAAAGAAGAGAAGATAAAGGCAAAGGAGAAAAGGAAATATACACCCATCTGAATGCAGAGTTACAAAGAATAGCAAGGAGAGATTAGAAAGCCTTCCTCAGTGATGATTGCAAAGAATTAGAGGAAAAAATAGAATGGGAAAGACTAGAGATTTGTTTAAGAAAATTAGAGATACCAAGGGAACATTTCATGCAAAGATGAGCACAATAAAGGACAGAAATTGTATGGACCTATCAGAAGCAAAAGATATTAAGATGAAGTGGCAAGAATACACAGAACTATACAAAAGAGATCTTCATGACCCAGATAAACATGATTGTGTGATCACTCATCTAGAGCCAGACATCCAGGAGTGTGAAGTCAACTGGGCCTTAAGAAGCATCACTATGAACAAAGCTAGTGGTAAAGATGGAATTCCAGTTGAGCTATTTCAAATCCTAAAAGATGATGCTGTGAAAGTGCTGCACTCAATGTGTCAGCAAATTTGGAAAAGTCAGCAGTGGCCACAGGACCGGAAAAGGTCAGTTTTCACCCTATTTTTTTAACTTATATGCAGAGTACATCATGTGAAATGATGGGCTGGATGAAGCACAAGCTGGAATCAAGAGTACTGGAGTGGGTTACCATTTCCTTCTCCAGGGGATCTTCCCCTCCCAGGGCTTGAACCTGAGTCTCCTGCATTGCAGGAGGATTCTTTACTAACTGAGCCACCAGGGAAAACTTCGTGGTGTAGGATAATTTTAATAAAATGTAAAAACAAAGAAATTAGACATATTTTGATTTGTAAACACAGTATCTAATACCCAAATATAAAGAGCTTTCTGTTGAATTTTTTCATTTGTATCTTTCCTGTTGTCCATTTAGTTGCCAGGCTGAGTCTGACTCTTTGCAATTCCATGGACTGTAGCCCACCAGGCTCCTCTGTTCATAGGATTTCTCAGGGAAGAATACCTGGGTTGGTTGCCATTTCCTTCTCTAACACATCTTTTTTTCATCTTGGAAAAATTGTAAAATCCTCTATGATTCAGTCGATTTCATATACTCTAATGGAAAAGTATAATAAAATAGAATTAAGGATTTTAAAAATTTTCATCTATTTCTTAATATCATTTAATATCAAGTTTAAAAAGATGTCAGTTTTAACCAAAACAATATTGTAAATCAATTATTCTTCAGTTAAAAATACATACATTTTTAAATGTCATTTTTGGCCAAATTATTGATAATTATGCATAAATGTTAATTTAAAAATAAATTAATGAATGTGTGCTTGTTAAATGGGAAACGTGAAAATGTATCTTTAATTTTTAACCATTATTACAGAATATTTGTGAATAAAAATTAGAATAAAATTTTAATGACATTCTGAACTAAAAGAATTTTTTAAATTAAATTGCTGCTTTATTATGCAATAGATGAAACGTGTTTATAAAAGAGAAACACAAAAGGGATTCATTAGGTATTATTGCCAAACAAGTTTACAGATCCAAACTTTTTGGGAAGCTCTGGGCTAGGAGTACTTCAGCTAAAAATATTCAAGCTTTCCTCACATTCACTTAGTGGGAAAACCTCCACCACACTTCTTGCAACTCAGTTCAGACTACAGGAATATTGCTTGGGAAGGTAGCAGCAGGTCCCTAAGAAGCATCAAGAATACACAGAAGAACTATACAGAAAAGATCTTAATGACCCAGATAGCCATAATGTGTGATCACTCACCTACAGCCTGATATCCTGGAGTGAGAAGTCAAGTGGGCCTTAGGAAACATCACTATGAACAAAGCTAGTGGAGGTGATGGGATTCCAGTTGAGCTGTTTCACATCTTAAACGATGATGCTGTGAAAGTGTTGCACTCAATATGCCAGCAAATTTGGAAAACTCAGCAGTGGCCACAGGATTGGAAAAGGTGAGTTTTCATTCCAATCACAAAGAAAGGCAATGCCAAAGAATGTTCAAACTACCGCATAATTGCATTCATCTCACACATTAGCAAAGTAATGCTCAAAATTCTCCAAGCTAGGTTTCAACAGTATGTGAACCCAGAACCTCCAGACATTGAAACTGGATTTAGAAAAGGCAGAAGAACCAGAGATCAAATTGCCAATATCCATTGGATCATCAAAAAACCAAGAGAGTTCCAAAAAAACATCTACTTCTGTTTTATTGGCTACGCTAAAGCCTTTGACTGTGTGGATCACAATAAACTGTGGGAAATTCTTAAAGCGATGGGCATATCAGGCCACTTGACCTGCCTCTTGAAAAATCTGTATGCAGATCAAGAAGCAATAGTTAGACATGGACATGGAACAGTAGACTGGTTCCAAATTGGGAAAGGCTATATATTGTCACCCTGCTTATTTAATTTATATGCAGAGTATACATATGAAATGCCAGGCTGGATGAAGCACAAGCTGTCATCAAGACTGCAGGGAGAAATATCAATAACTTCAGATATGCAGATGACACCACCCTTATGGCAGAAAGTGAAAAGAAACTAAAGAGCCTCTTGATGAAAGTGAAAGAGGAGAGTGAAAGGGTTGGCTTAAAGCTCAACATTCAGAAAACTAAGATCATGGCATCCGGTCCCATCACTTCATGGCAAATAAATGGGAAAACCATAGAAACAAGGACAGAGTTTATTTTCTTGGGCTCCAAAATCACTGCAGGTAATGACTGCAACCATGAAATTACAAGACCGTTGCTCCTTGGAAGAAAGGCTATGACCAACCTAGACAGCATATTGAAAACCAGAGACATTACTTTGCCGACAAAGGTCCATCTAGTCAAAGCTATGGTTTTTCCAGTACTCATGTATGGGTGTGAGAGTTGGACTGTAAAGAAAGCTGAGCACCCAAGAATTGATGCTTTTGAACTGTGGTGCTGGAGAAGACTCTTGAGAGCCCCTTGGACTGCAAGGAGATCCAACCAGTCAATCCGAAAGGAAATCAGTCCTGAATATTCATTGGAAGGACTGATGCTGAAACTGAAGCTCCAGTCTTTTGAAGCAAAGATCTGACTCCTTAGAAAAGGGGGGTAGATGGCATCCCCAACTCAATGGATATGAGTTTGAGCGAAGTCCAGGAGTTGGTGATGGACAGGGAACCTGGTGTGCTGCTGTCCATGGAGTCGCAAAGAGTCAGACACGACTGAGCAACTGAACTGAACTGATGATGGAAACCAGCATAAGCAATTAACCTCCAATTTAAAATAACTAAATTTAAAAAAATCAGCACCACTGAAGTTTTAAAAGGTCACACAACCTGGGAAGGGCCTTACTGAGCAAATAATAAAGCAAATGCATGGTCACTTTGTGGTCACTTTCAGGCTGTCCCTGAATACTGCACGGGAAAAAGAAAAGTAGCTTTGAAGACCCTTAAGAACAGAAAAATTGTGCCAGAACTGAGTGTTTTACAAAGAAAAGAGAATCCCTGATGGGATTAAAGGGAGATCTTTCCAAGTGAACAAAATCAGCCAAAATGGGACATCACAACCAAGCAGTCAGGAGCTCCATCTTTGCAAGACTTTTCTCAGCCAAAGGATTCTGGCCAAGTCACACCCCGTCCACCCAGTGTGCTGGGAATTAACCGCAGACTCAACCCCTTGCTGTGAGCGGCCCTGCACAGCACCGCCCGCGTCATTCACCGGTTGTTCAGTTTCCATGGGACTCTCTGTATCCCCATTCACTTGGGACACCGTCTCCTAACTGGAAATGCCAGCTTCCCTGGCCATCTCACTTCTATTCTGGCTCAGGAGACGTTTGGTCCTGAGACCAAGGCTGGGAGAGACAGAAAAGAGAAGCAGCTTTCACTGAAATTGAATGGAAACCAACCAACCTTCACGTCGCTGAAGCCTAGGATACGAACTTCAGAAAAGATGTTACACAGTTAATCCCCTTTACCAGTTCTGCATGGGGCACTTCTTAGGCTTAGAGTTATTCTTAGAATTTTTACTTACATGACTTGACTTACATGATTTTCCTCAACTCGGACATCAAAAGCCACAATGTTCATTTCACATTTGCAATGACAAGGTCATGGTTCTGTTCCAAGGGCTCTGGGAAGACAAAGAAAACACCCCTCTGACCCGGAGCCCTGTTTGCAACTTTCTTCTGTTCTGCACATCAAGACAAGAGCCACATGGCAGAACGAACACGCTGGCTGAACCGCCCCTGTTCTGTTTGGAATCCCCCGGACAGACGGCTCTGGTTTAGCCGGGCTGTGATGAGCACTCTTCCAGTCTTACCCGGTCGGGGTCCCACGGGGTGATTTGTGCACAATCAGGGCTTCCCTGGGCTGCACCGGGAGCTCCAGCCACTGCCCATTTATTACCCTGAAGCCGTCTTTTGGATGCTTTATGCTGTGAGCTAGCGAGGAAGCGCCCTCGGCTTCTGTGAGCAGCCAGGATGGCTCCCATTGTCGGCAGCGACAGGGGGTGAAAATACTTGGCGTTGCCTCTCGCTTTGCTTGGGAAAGAGCTCCCCACCCCAGCGCAGGGAACAATGTGGGAACAGTGAGCTGTCCTCCCAGCCACAGTATCTGCCCAGGTTCCTAAAGAGCTCAGGCTCTTACAGCCCCGATGACGGAGTAGCCCAGGAAACCGATTCCCAGGGAGCATTCATTTAGGGGGATTTCAAAAGGAACCAAGGTGGCTTGTTCCAATATGTGTAATTCTCTGTGTCTGCCTGTAACCCAAGCTCCCAGTCTACTGAAATCGTTTCCATACACAGGGCAAGGTCCAAAGAACTGATGTGTAAGCAATTTTGTATAAGGATGAAGCAAACCATTTAAGAAGCGAGGAGTCAGACCTGCGAATCCATCTGGATGGTGGACATACGTGCGAGCGTGGGACCATGTGCAAGGGATCCTGTGAAATGTGCAAGGTCAGCAGATGTCTGTTACTGAAGAGAAACAGAAGCAAAGACAGGTCTCAAGAAACCAAATTCAGTTACACTGATTTTTATCAATTAGCACAATTAATATTCTTCTGTCATATGCAGTTATGGGTAATGGAAGATTTTAGCAGCCCAAAATTCACAGGAGAGTCTGGGCCTGAGCCAGAATTAAAGTGGTAAACTCTCCACTCACACCGCTTCGCACAGCTGATCTTTCTTTCTGCTGCTGCCATAACAATGTTTCTTTTCTCCTTTAAAACATGCTATCCAATAGACATATGGTTCTTAATGTTTCCAGGTCTCTCTTTCTGGAAGATGTGTCTGTTCAGAAGAGAGGGCTCATGCATTATTTCTATCTGTATCACCAGAGGTATTAAGAGCTTAAGTATTTGTCAAATATATTCATACATTTTTAAAAAGCAGACTTTCTCCCTTTTTTCCTGTTTCCATTATTGTTGCATATTTCTGCCTGAGTGAAAATTGAAAAAAGGAAAAAAAAAGAAAACGAATTCTGAGTTTCCTACAATATTTCTTTTGGCACCAATGTTCCAGGATTTAAATTTTATTGTAACATGGAAAAAAAAAACTGTAGAATCATCTTTAAAGCTGAATTCATATTTGATATTGTCAAAGTAATTACTTTTAATGTTTCATGATGTTACACAATGTAATGGTTCTTATTAATCAATTTAAAAGGTGGTAATTTTACAATTACTTTGGTTTGAAAAGATAATAAAGAGAATCCAACAGAGACTAAAAAAAATGATGAGCTCAAATGTAGGAAAGAAATGTCATTGCTTTTCTGTTGGTAGAACATAAAATGTCGAAATGTGTGTCTAATAAATCCTGCATAGAGTGAATTCAGGAACGAATGCACCGCTTCAGGGGCTTTTGAGGTTTTAAACTTTATTTAAAATAATGAACATGAATTGGGGAATTGTCCAAGGTAAAGAAAGATGATGAGATACAAGCATGGGCCTGGAAACAGGGACTCCGTACACCTCTCTCATCCTCACTGTGTCCATTTGGAGTGAGTGAGAGAATGCTTGAAGCTTCCCGTTGTTCTGAGATGCTCCACGTTTGGGGACCACAGAGTCTCCTGAGCACATCTGTGCAGGGTCTGGACAGGAGGCTTCCTGCCCAGCTGGCCACCTTCCCTCCCTTCTGATCCACATCCTGAATATTCGTGGAACCCCATATGCCCAAACTTGGGGCACGACATTTTAGGTACAGCCACACAGAACTTTGAACTTCAACCCAATGTGGAAAGCAGATAAAGCAGATATTAGGGCTGCTATTGAGTTCAGGCACATGTGAAAGATCTGATCTTGGTTGTCATGCAACTGCTCTACATTCCATACTCATTACTCATAGGTTCTATATCTGGGGAATTATACTTTACATTGACAGAGGGTGAGATGGTTGGATGGCATCACTGACTTCATGGACATGAGTTTGGGTAAACTCTGGGAGTTGGTGATAGACAGGGAGGCCTAGTGTGCTGCAGTCCATGGGGTCTCAAAGAGCCGGACATGACTGAGTGACTGAACTGAACTGATACTTTAGATTGAGAGCATCCCTGGTAGCTCAGTTGGTAAAGAATCTGCCTTCAATGCAGGAGACCCCTGATCGATTCCTGGGTTAGGAAGAAGGGGTAGGCAACCCACTTCAGTATTCTTGAGCTTCCCTTGTGGCTCAGCTGATAAAGAATCTGCCTGCAATGCAGGAGACCTGAGTTTGATCCCTGAGTTGGGAAGATCCCCTGGAGAAGGAAAAGGCTACCCACTCCAGTATTCTGGCCTGGAGAATTCCATAGCCTGTATAGTACATGGGGTCACAAAGAATTGTACATGACTGGGTGACTTGATCTTTAACCCCAAATCATTCAGGCTTCTCTGGTGGCTCAGTGGTAAAGAATCCACCTGCAATGCAGGGGCCACAGGAGACACAGGTTCAATCCCTGGGTCGGGAAGATCCCCTGGAGGAGGGCATGGCAACCCATTCCAGTATTCTTGCCTGAAGAATTCCATGGACAGAGGAGCCTAGTGGGCTACATTCCAGGTCGCAAAGAGTTGGACAGGACTGAAGCAGCTTAGTGCAGCACAGCACACAATCTTGCAGTTCCTTGTGGTCATTTACAGACCTGATCTAATGCAGAGCAGGACACCTTTGAGCTGCCCCAGGGCACTCCCTGGGTTGGATGAGGCGATGGGGCGCTCTGACTTGTTTGAGACCCTGAATTGAACTCTAAACTAGGGTCTTCTCTGCTGTCTATTCAGTGACAGGTTTTAAGGATTTTGTGTGAGTGAGCCAACAATACATATTAAATAAGCTGCATCCAATTAGAAACACACATACAACAAGGTCAATATTACGATTGATGCAAATGTTGTGCCCAGAGGCTCTCAGTCTGCCCCTCCCCACGCCCCCCAGGTCTCCCCAGGAACAGGGGCTCAGCACAGACTAATTCAGTGACTCGTGGTGCATGGCCGCAGCCAGTAATAAGCATTAAACCAATTTCTCGGCTCCCTTCATTTGTGTTGCCTCCTCTCTGCACTGTTCTCTTTTTCCCTTTTGTATCATCTCGGTTACTGGTCAGGGCCTCCAGGGTTAAAACAGCATCTGACACACAGTAGGTGCTCAGTCAATCATAGGCTTGCTGGTACCCTCATCAACTAAACAAAAGATTCTCTTACAGATTATTCCATTCTAAGAACACACAAAAAGATAACAAGTGAGCTTTTTAAGTTTACTTCTCCCCCTTTTCTCCTCCCAGACCTGGCATTGGTCTTCAGCCCACTGGGAAGGCTTGATGCTGGTTCAGCCCTGGAGTTCATGTGAGCAGGTCCAGATACCAGCTGGTGACCAGCAGTTGGTGAAAGATGAGATGGTTCACCCAGGCTGCAGGTGTAGGAGACGTGAAATCTACAGACAGACACTTGCATGGATTCCAGAATTATTGTGAACTTGCTTCTTTCTCACCTTAGGATTTTAACTCATTTTTAATATACAAATAAGAAACCATTCAGAAAAGGAAGAACCAGGAAGAAAAATAGATGTTTTGCTGTAGACCTGAAACCAGTCCCTTCAACTATTTGAGTGGGACGGTTCCCGGCAAGCAATCACTCATGTCCCGGAAACAGTTTTAAAACATTCACATTCTGTCCTTCCTGCTCACTCTTCACCCCACCGGCCACCGGCGGCCCAGGCTCAGCGGTCCCTGTGCGTTTTCTGCCAAGTCTCAGATGTGCCACCTGAGACAGATGACAAACATCTGGGCTGTGCAGGTCACCCAGGGAGCGTGGCTTTGCTGAGAAGTGGTGGACAGGGATGTGGAAGAGGGCAGCTAAATGCAATTGAGACCTTCCTTGTCCTCAAGAGTGGGCACCTGCGGGGTCCAGCCCCAGTGGATCCAGGAATTCGAAGCGGGGACGGCGTCGGGGAGGATCAGGAAACAACTGCTTAATTAAACGTTAATTAAGGATATAAAGAGTAATAGAATAAGGATAGCTCAGTGAGGAAATTCAGTGGAGAAAAGAGGCTGAATAATTCAGCCAGAAGGTGAGAGAAAGAACGACATGGGGAGACCAAGTTTCGGTGAACAAGGCCTGCACTTTATTTTCCAAAGTAGTTTTTATACCTTAAGTTATGCATAGAGGATAATGGGGGAAGGGGTAGAGTCATGCAGTAAGCCAGGCTTTCTTCCTGCAAATTTATCATATGCAAAAGTTTAGGTGATTTGCATCATCTTCTGGCCCGGAGGCCTGTTAACATTTTAAGACCCTTTCTTCAGAAAACTTATTTTTCTCTAAAGGTGATTAGTCAAGCGCCACCCTCCAAAAGGATTAGATAAAGTTGCATTCCCACAGAGCAAAGGTGTGGTGGGCTATAACAAGAAAAAGAATTAACTCAAGGGTCCCAGGTTACAAACATTAAAGCTACTATTTACACCAATTATATTAATCAATACACTGCCAGGGACACAGCAGGTAAGGGATATGGAGACTTAGCAGCAAACATTGGCCCAACAAGTGAAAAACC
The DNA here is from genome assembly GCF_029407905.1 of Bubalus kerabau. Classification (NCBI taxonomy): domain Eukaryota; kingdom Metazoa; phylum Chordata; class Mammalia; order Artiodactyla; family Bovidae; genus Bubalus; species Bubalus kerabau. The sequence continues at coordinate 71,210,712 of NC_073641.1, forward strand.
CTTCACCAATACAATTTCTAATCAATCTTTTAACTGCTCAAAGGAATCTGTATTTAGACAGTTTAGAACATCTCATGCCTCTCACAGTTGGGAGGCTCTGAGCAATCACATGTGGCCAGAAAAACCTATTCAGGCAAGCTAGAGGATTTCCAAAGGAGTTTGTAGGTTGAAACACTGTCACACCCAGGAATTATTAACTGGAGCTGTAAGCTAACTCTTTTTTCAGAGAGAGGTAGTGGGGGACAGCCCCCCATAAAGTCAGAGGTGTAGGTGAAAGCACAAAGCAGAAAGTAGGCAGACTCTAGTTTTGCGGGTAGATGCTCGAGAATTTCCAGACAGACTCCTGAGGATTGATCCTGCCTTTGCATATGCCGAGCCTCCTTCCTCATGACCTTTGCCACGGGCAGAGCTCGCTCCCCGCAGGCACCTGCTCTCTTTGCCTCAGCAGAGCTCAGCTTTTATCACCAGCTCTGTCCTTGGAGTGTCTGGGTGGGAACAAAGCTTGAACTTTCCTCCTCTTGACAACCACCAAATGTCCGGCCCAGAGGTGCACTGTCCCCGACCTCACTCTTGGTGCAGGGGGAGCCCTCGGGGGCTCTGCCCTAAGGGCACAAACTCCCTTCATGGGGCTCCCCCTCTTGACCTTATCCCCTCCCAAGACCTCCAGACACCATCACATTGGGAGTTAAGACTTCAACGTGTGAATTTGGGGGGACACAAATGTTCAGTTTTTATAGCAGCAACTTTGGGGACCATATCTTGAAGGAGTTTAAGGGGAGAAATGTCCCACCAGTCAGAAGGGGATTTTCCTCCAGGATGGACTTGGTTATAAAGATGAGGCCCCCAGCCCCTCAAAGGGACAATTCTGAACATGTGTCCTGGCTCCAGGATCTTGACAGAGCCCTCCAAGACCTTCCCTGGGCAGCACAGCAGCTTGGCTTCTTTCCCTCTGAGTCCTGCTCCGTTCCCTGCCCCCCACAGACAGGACCCCACGGACACTCTCACTGCCTTCTGCACCCCTGACTCCTGACTGCGGTCACGGTCACTCGGTTCATTTCCTTGGCTCCATCCCCAACCCTGACCCCAGTCCAGACCCTGGACATGCCACGGCTCTTTCTAAAGTAGGAATCTGACTATTTTTTTCTTTCTCTTTCATTCAGATAAAATGTTTTGCAGAATCACCAATCTTTCCTTAGATTTTGGGTTAGTTGACTGCTATCAGACCTCAGTTCTATGACAGGAACATGAAAATTACATTCCGGGAGATTCTCTAGCTTGTGCTTGCTTGTACACAAGAGCAATGTCTTTCCAGTTTTCTGTCTCCTAAGCAGAAGCCAGAAGTCATCAATACAATTTAAAATGTTAAAATGAAGGGGAGGGAGGGACTCGCTCTACCAGCTATCAAGACACATCAACAAGCTGCACAGATAACAATAGTGATGCTTCACAGGAGAACAGATGCTTGAAAGGGAAAGGGGAGGGAGCAGAGGGAGCCCAGGCGCATCCCGAGCTGGGGTCCGGGGGAATCGCCATTTCAAAGCAGTGAAGGGAAGGCAGGGCCGGATAATAAATGCAAGTGATGGATGGAAGGTCAGCTTGCCACCTGTCACCTTAAAAGTTACATGACTGTCTTACATCACAAGTCTGAGCGCATGACAGAGTCCACCATCAGGAAAACAAATCTGAAATAAGTGTAAACGCAAAAAAGCATCTTCATAAACACATAGTCTTAAAGTCAAAAGAAAAAAAATTAGATTACAAAGTATAATCCCTTTAAGATTCAAAATTTCTCTGTGACAAGATGCCTTAAAGTTAAAGTTGAGTAAAAGAATGTACAGGGGGAGTGAAGGGTTGGATTAGAGATGCTTCTGTTATTTTAACAGAAGAATGTGCATGCATGCAAAGTCCCTTCAGTTTTGTCTGACTCTTGGCGACCCCGTAAACAATAGCCTGCCAAGTTTCTCTGTCCATGGGATTCTCCAGGCAAGAATACTGGAGTGGGTTGTTATGCCCTCCTCTAGGGGATCTTCCTGACCAGGGATCGAACTAGCATCTTTTACGTCTCCTGCATTCGCAAGTGGGTTTTTCTTTTAGCTACTAGAAGACGAGTAGCTACCATATACAGCAATTTAAAAAATGCCTCCCACAAGCAGGAAGGGATCACACACCATAGGGAAATGGACAAAGTATACTTTACAAGGAACTTGAGGAAAAATAAGATCAGATAACCAATATACACATGAAAAGAAACCTCATCAGTAAGCCAGGGGACCTACCCTAAAGTGACAATAAGTCTATTTTTCCTCCACGTTTTGGGGAAAGGAGAATGGGCCACACGATGGAACATTGCAGGAAGAAGTCACCTACCTGACTGCTGCTGGCAGAGCCTGTGTGACCCTGGAGGCACGTGGGGTCTTTGCCCCCACCCCTGAGTAGAAGCCCTCCTCTGGGTTGCTGTCAGGAGACAGCACTGGGCTCCGCCCAGTAATGTTGGATGGACCTTGTGTCTTGTCTGGATAGAACACAGGCTGGAGTGGCAAATGGCTGGACCTCCCGCTTGATCCAAAGGTCTGCTTCACAGGTCTAGGAGAAGAGCATGCCGGGGCAGCCATGACCCCCTTGTCCTCGACCCAGAAGTGAAGCAAGCATGGGCTCAGCTTGGACAGACCAACACCACCAGCTTGCAAGATTCATGGCCAACTTGCACATCCATGCACCCAGACGTGTGTGCTGTGTGCCCTCGTGTTTGGCATGTGGCCGCTGCCTAATGACTGACTAATCCAGCCATGCTGGGAATATTCTGGCAGTTTCTATTAAAATTAAAATTGTGCATTTGCTATAATCCAGAAATCCCACTTTAGCTGTATTATGGGAATATTAGAATCTTTACTATCTGGAAAAAAAAGCAGAAAATGTAACATGAATAATAGGCAGCTACAGAAGAAGGATAAATAGAGGTAATACAGTGTTAAATAAAAGACCACATGAGCAGGATAACTTACAGATGTGGGAGGACCCTTGAAAACATATTACTGTATGCAAAAAGCAAGCTGCTAAGCCATAAATACAGTGTGATATTGTTTATGTTTAAAAAACACAAATCAGTACTCTAAATTTTTCACGAATGTGCATGTAAGTGTTAAAATGATGTGGAAAGATAAGCACATATTATCCACAGTAGCAAGTACACATGAGGAGAGGTAGAATGAGCCATATTTGGGGAGAAATCACAGAGAATATAAAGCACCTCTCATATTCCAATTTCTCGAAAAATAACAAAATTCACAAATCACTTATGTAATACGTACTGTATATGTGTGGATAAGACTGGAACTACTTAGGCCCAAATACTATCACTGTTTAATTTTCTAAAGTAGAAATTTAGATGGTAGATGGGTGGACAGAGAGATAGATGGTGGATAGATAGATGAATGGATACATGGACGGATGGAGAGATGGACACAAGAATACCGAGATGGGTGGACAGACAATGGATGGATAGAGGATGGTGAATTGTAATTGCTGGCATCCAGCACTCCCAAGCACTTCGCACACAACATAGCAGGTCTTGAAGTAACGTGAGAAGAACTTGCCCTAGCAATTCTTTGCAAAAGCCAACAGATATGGTCCCCATGCAGCTTGGGAACAGTGTATTTGCTTGCTGATAGAACAATCCAGAAGAGAAAAGAGAAGAGTGATGTAGGGAGACCTGCTGAAGATCTGTTCTTGGCCAAGGCAAGGCCCTGCGGTCCCAGGCGCACACACAGGATCCGCTCATTCACAAGGAGGAAAACAGGGCAGCTGGGAGCAAAAGGCAAAGGAGACACCGTTTTGTCTGCTACTATTTAATATTAATGAACTCTACTGTTATCATAGTCGCTGCTGTTATTAGCTAAAACTATTGATATTGTGTAATAGTATCTCACATTAAATGTATACATTTGATTAATTTAGATTCATGATATTAATAATTATTAAATAATCCTATTTAAACTATTCGTTATTTTCTAGTGTTTAATCTAGAAAAACACATTGATAGGCCTTTTACTTCTAAAAGGTAGACGCTTTCTCCTCCTCACTATTTGTGACATAGGTTAAAGATAAATGGTGTTCACTTCAGTCCCAAGTTATGGACGTTTAACTTCGCTGCTTTTGTACTGGCTCCTTTTGCATGTTGTTGGTGTTCAGCTGCTAAGTTCTGTCCAGCTCTTTGCTCTCCCATGGACTGCAGCACACCAGGCTTCCCTGTCCTTCACCATCTCCTGGAGCTTGCTCAAACTCATGTCCATTGAGTCAGTGATGCCATCCAACCATCTCATCCTCTGTCGTCCCCTTCTCCTCCTGCCCTCAATCTTTCACAGCATCAGGGTCTTTTCCAATGCATTGGCTCTTTGCATCAGGCCAAAGTATTGGAGCTTCACCTCCAGCTGAGTATTCAGGGTCAATTTCCTTTAGGATTGACTGGTTTGATCTCCTTGCAGTCCAAGGGACTCTCAAGAGTCTTCTCCAACACCACAGTTCAAAAGCATCAATGATTCAGCGCTCAGCCTTTTTTGTTGTCCAGCTCTCCCATCTATACATGACTACTGGAAACCCATAGGTTTGACTAGATGAAACTTTGTCAGCAAAGTGGTGTCTCTGCTTTTTAACACGCTATCTGGGTTTGTCAAAACTTTCCTTCCAAGGAACAGGCGTCTTTTAATTTCATGGCTGCAGTCACCAACCTCAGTAATTTTGGAGCCCAGGAAAATAAAGTCTGTCACTGCTTCTACTTTTTCCTCTTCTATTTGCCATGAAGTGATGGTGTCAAATGCCATGATCTTAATTTTTTGAATGTTGAATTTCAAGCCAAGTTTTTCACTCTCGTCTTTCGCCCTCATCAAGAGGCTCTTTAGTTCCTCTTCACTTTCTGCCGTTAGAGTGGTGTCATCTGCATATCTAAGGCTGTTGCTATTTCTCCCAGCAATCTTGATTTCAGCCTGTGATTCATCCAGCCCAGCATTTCACATGATGTACTCGGCATATAAGTTGAATAAGCAGGGTGACAGTATACAGCCTTGATGTGCTCCTTTCCCAATATCGAGCCAGTCTGTTGTTACATGTTCTTTTGCGTACTTACGGTTTTTTCCTCTAACTAGAACAAAAGCTTCTTGGGTAATGGAATGCAGTCTCTATGCAAGGTATGTTTTACACCATTGTCAAAGTAAAAACAGAAAATTTTTGAACCCTAATGAATATTTGTTCATGCTGACCATGGGCTTATGTTCAAAAGTAAGGAGGAAAAATCAAGGAAATTAGCTAAATATTTTGTTACATGTTTTAATCCTAAATTACTTAGTAATTCCTCACATGTCATTTTTTAAATCTTTCCAAGAAACAAGCTGCTTACCAGCGCTTAGAAATAGATGGATTAAAAAAAAAAAAAGAAATAGATGGATTAGTAAATCTTACATGCTATAACACTTATGCTGTAGGGTGAACAAATATCATATACTATTTGCACCATTTCATTCAAATTTGGAAGAGTCCAGCTCAGTGTCAAGTCCCTCTAGATGTGCATGGCTCAGTGCTACTTGTTTTTTGCAGGAAAGGGGCACTTTATAAAGATCCAGTCGTGATATTGAGACTCCAAATTCACAGTCCACTAAAGCCAACCCAGAAGAGTGTGTCCAGAAGGACTTCAGGGGGTCTGTTCTCATGATGTCAAAGTTTTGAAGAAAAGGACTTAAAACATGGGGATGGAATTCAATCCATTTTAGACTTTGGTCCTTTCAAGACATCTGGACTCTGGGGAGAGTCCAGTGATCACAGGGTGGTGTTTTCTTGAACAAAGCTATGTTGAAAGGGTCAGAAGAATTTTTGAACTTTAGTTAGGATGGCGATCATAGTCCAAATTTCAAGTCAGTGAAATATATGTGAAGCTTTCTTTGAATGAAGTGAATGATTCCAAGATGACTTTTCTTCCAGAGTCATTTCATTCTATCAGATCTAGGGTTGGGGTGAAGATTCTAAAAAAAGTTTTGTTCCACTGGAAAAATAAAATGTAGGGTCTCATGATGGCTTGAATTTTAAAATATTTCCATTCTAATATTTGAAAGTGTCAAGAAAAAAAACAACCAGTGTGCTTCAATGAAATAAAAGTCAGTGTAGATCTTTTCCCATGCTCTTACAGTAAAATTCAGTGATGAATCCACACGTGAAGCCTCTTTCCCATCCTGACTCCAGGGCCAGCAAATCATGAGGTTTCAGACGTGAAAGACTCCATGCCTCTCCACATCCCAGATGAGCACAGAATAGTGATCTGAATCCACGTGCCACACTGGAGGAGTAAACCCTTTATTTCAAACTGTCAGTAACTCATTTTTCCAGGGCTCCCTATTACTAATAAGTCCACAGGAAAAAGTAGCATTAGTGACCTCAGCAGTCCATGTGGCTATTATTTAAAAAGCCCCAGGTGTGCATATAATAAACTTGCTGAGGGAACCTGCTCTCTTTTTATAATAATACATTTAATCAAATGCTGACTTCAAAGCATTTGCTCCAGTGTCATTACAGAGATATATGCGGTCTTTTTGCTTGAATATAGCAAGCCTTATATGAATATGTAATCCTCAACTTCTTACCTCTCAATCCTGCTTGGGTAAAGGACATGGAGAAACAAGGAAATGATTTGGGGTTGGCCTCCCCAGCACTGGGCAATGCATACCCCACAGGACTGCTCTTGACCTCCTTGGGTTCCTCATCTGCAGTGGAGCATTGCTTTGGCAGCTAAGTTAGGTCTCCAGGGTGTGGGTCATCCTGCAAGGAACTGTCTTGAAAGAGTGTGAATTTGGTCTGCAGTTGAGAGAATGCACATAATAAATCCTGTCTAGTGAGGACAGAGCTTGATAAAGCCCAGAACCAAAGTCACTACCCTCTTGGCCAAAGGTCTCTCTGACGTCCATGCTGGACAAATGCATGGCAGTCAACAGTCTGTCCAGATGAGAGTCCTGTCTCTGCCTCCAAGTTCCCTCTGCACCCACTTAGTCCTGCTGCCAGCAGAGGCTTCCTCCCTGGTTCTCCCTTCCAGCCTCCCCTCTGCAGCATGGTGCCACCCTGCCTTCCCTGTCCAGACCCCCTGCCCCCTCCAGAAGAGTTTTATCCATGGCACCCCACAGTATGTGTAGCCTTGCTCCCAACCCCCTCTTGGCTTCCATTTTAGCCTTAAATGAAAGCTTCTTAAAATCTGGCCTTTCTGGGTGTTCTCTCATTTTTCTTAGCATGTCTTCTGTGCTCCAGACAAATTGAATTTATAATAAAGTCATTTCAGTACCCATGAAAGGCAGGCATTTCCCAAAACTTTTATATGCACCATCTCATCTTATCCTCAAAATAATCTTGGGAGGCAAAGGGCACAGAGAATAAAACATTCATAGTACTCTCATACCCCCTCTCTTACGGATGAAAACTTCCTCTCCTGAACTTGCAGAAGTGGACCAGCAAGGCTGTACGGTTCCACTGCCATGAGATACCTGTGGGTCGATGAGGACAGAAGGCCCATGAATAGGGTCCCAACCCTGCCCATCCTGTCCTCTCCCCACTTCCAGCAAACAGGGTTCAGGTCTTGTACCCTCACACCATCATTTTTGCGCTTGCCTTTATTAATAATTGTGATCAAGAGTGGAAAGGGAATGCAAGCATTTTTATTTGTTTAATGTCCTCATAGATATAGAATATTGGAGTGAGTTGCATGCCCTACTCCAGGAAAATCTTCCCAACCCAGAGATCGAACCCATGTCTCTTATGTCTCCTGCATTTGCCAGTGACTTCTTTACCACGAACGCCTCCTGGGAAGCCCATTTTATGTACAGTAGTTTATATGTGTTAATCTCAACCTCCTAATTTATCCCTCCCGTCTCTTTTCTCTTTGGTAACCATAAGTCAGTTTTCTATGTCTTTGGGCCTGTTTCTGTTTTGTATATAAGTTCATTTGTTTCTCTTTTTCTTTTTTTTTTTTTGTTTCCACACGTAAATGACAACGTGTGACATTTTTCTCTGTCTGGTTTACTTCACATAGTATGATCATCTCTAGGTCCATCCATGTTGGCTTTGCTTTGACTTTTGCTTTTAAACAAACGCCTCTGATTTTCTTTTAAAAGTAATAGAAGTTTCCTTCCATGCAGTTGGAACACCAGGTCTGAGAGGTCTACGCAGAGTAATTGTGAATGAATTCCATCCCTGTGCAGTTACAGTCTTGTTATACATCATATTCCACATTTCACTTGCAATTCACCAAAACCCATAGATGGCAGAATTAAAGCTGGAGATAAGGAGCTGTCCCACTCTGTCAGCTGCAAAAGTCAAGTTGATATCTTATTTCTTTAAATAGAGAGATTATAAAGTAGGTTAATAAAAAATAATCACCTGTCGGTAGGAAAAGATACAAAACCACTGCGAGCATCAATACACATGCCTGCTGGAAAGGCTGGCTTGATATTCTTGTTAAACTCAAGCAAGGTCAGGCAAAGGAGTATCATTTTCTTAAATCCGCTGCTCAACCGACTAAGAAATCTGTGAAAAGAGTGTTTGCGATGAGATTTATGGAGGTTTTCCTCAGGATATTGATGTACGTATTGTATCCACACAGCTAGAGTAAAGATGATGTCTTTAATTATGATTCAGACACACCAAAGAGAGTGTGGAGGAACAAATGACTTTTGAAATTAAGATTGATATCTCTTTTTTTGACACTCTATACAGATACACACACACAATCTTTTCCCTCTTTATATATATTAACACAGTGACATTTTACTAATATGATTATAATTCGGATTTTCAAAGTCATTTCATCAAGATGCAGAGATAAATTCATTAATAAACTAGACACTGAATGTAATATAGATATGCTTTTTTAAACTAGATATATTTACATGTGGTGTTATTCTTTAAAAATTGCTGGTCTTCTCACAACATAGATGGCAGCTAAGTAACAGAATATTTGATCAACAAGAGCATTCTGGCACAGCCGTAACTGATGAACACGACTGCTGGGTGAAAAGCACACCTGGAATTCAGGTTGTGTAAGCCTAGCGCCTAAGATCGGAGAAAGTGATGGCACTCCACTCCAGTACTCTTGCCTGGAAAATCCCATGGACGGAGGAGCCTGGAAGGCTGCAGTCCATGGGGTCACAAAGAGTCAGACACGACTGAGCGACTTCACTTTCACTTTTCACTTTCATGCATTGGAGAAGGAAATGGCAACCCGCTCCACTATTCTTGCCTGGAGAATCCCAGGGACGGGGGAGCCTGGTGGGCTGCCGTCTATGGGGTCGCACAGAGTCAGACATGACTGAAGCGACTTAGCAGCAGCAGCAGCAGCGCCTAAGGTAGTGGGTCTCATGGATATCACACTAAATTACTTATGAAGAAAATCCAGAATTCCCTATCGCTGTTACGTATAAATTTGGGGAATGACTTTGCACACCATCACTTATACCTTATTTTTCTCATCTTAAATTTGGAAATAAGCTTGGTCTACTCCCCAAGATTGCTAGAAGAATCAACAAAGTAACTCTGATATCTTGAAGTAGTATGAAAATGCTTGGCTTTATGCATAAAACAGAAGATACATTATCAAGATAGTCACTCAGTTTTAGAAACTTTGCAAGCCTACCTCACCATATAAAAGTCAAAATTAAATATTTTACTGAATTGTATGTGATTAAGTATTTCCCTCCACATCAACTGTGTTTAATGTTCTAAACTTGAAATTGAAAATGTTCTCAAAAAATCATGTTTTCTTTCTTGACATCAGTGGAAACCATTGCTTCCTAAGGCATCTCATCTCACTGGATCAAACTCCACGGTCTCTGTTGGAGGGAAATTATTTTCTGCCCCAAGGTTTATACCGCTGTCCTCTGGTCTCCAGCCTCAATGAAGGCTCCATTTCATTCCTGCCTGGCCTCATCACTCTGCCCCGCACTGCCCCCCAGCCTCTTTTCTGGTTCCTCCTGAAACCACGTCTGCAGGGTCTCCCTGAGCCTGGAGCCCCCTCGGGCCTGGAGCTGGGGTGTTGGTGCAGCGGTCACCACACAGGGCTTGGCCGTCTTCTGAGCGCACCCACCTCCTTCTGTGATGCTGAGCTCTCGGGACCACGCACCTCTCCTTTCTCCTTTTCTCTTTCCTGATGCAAATGCCCATTTATTTCCTCCAAGTGAAGCTTTGTTATCTCTTTGCTTCTCTTTTTCCCTCCAAGGCAGCCCATGAGGATACGTTGCTAGAAAATGACCGTGGACTTGGAAGGGAAATTCTGTGGCTCCCTGAGAAGCTGAGAGAGCTATGATCCATTGTCATTTTAGATAGCATTTTAAAGTCATCAGTTTTCTAAGCTTCATATCAGAAAATATAAACTTTTAATTTTCCTTGTTGATTAATTTTTCCTTAACCTTGAGAACAGCTTTAGCTAATTATTAAAGTTGAAACATAATTAAATAACCACAAAAATGTATTTATTTTGTTTACACGTGGAACACAGAATTGTAGTCATAGATCTATTTAGCCAAATCTAAAAGTGGAATATTTCCAGAAATGAGGATTTTAAGGTAGTTTGTTCAATTTTGGCAGAGACATATTTACTTTAAGAGCATTTTCCTTATAAAATAAAATTTAGCTCTTCATATTTTCATCCCATAACCCTAACCCAAATAATTCCTATTGGAATAAAAAAAAAAAGAAAAAGCCAAATGACCACTACTCATTTTAATTCATTAAATTTCATGTTGTATTTTAAACACACAAAAAAGAACTTTTATTGTTTTAAAATAAATAATGCAATGAACTATAAACTGTGTATATAAAAGTGAATTTTGAATATTAAAATCTAGACTTTTTATATGTTGTCCATACTTGTAATTTCATTATAAATGTCTTGCCTCTTGCTGTGTTTTCATGTTGCAATATCCCCTCCCTCCACTCAGACCCTGTTCTTTTCCTGGAAACGTATTCCAAAGGCTCACCTTTATGTTTTCCATTTTCCTCCTGAATCCACAGAGTCAAACAAAAGGGATGATGACTTTGTATTTTGTTGGCTAACTGGATCCTTTTCTGCAGCATTCAGGGACTGTATCTGCCATGGGGTGTCAGGCCATCCCTATAATGAGCTACACGTGGGCTGTCGAGTAGGCGTGCAGAGGCAGACGTTAATCTGTCCACTGCAGACCCTGTCTCTGGCTTGACCTCTTCTTCCTGGAAGACAGGTGGGGCTTCTTCCCACCCTCCTCTCCCTCCAGGCACAAGGATGGCACACATCCTTCCAGCATCACAGGATTCAGGCCAAAACTTCACTAAAACAAAATCTGTCTAAAAGAAAACTAAGGAAGCCACCAAGACTACAGTGTCTCAAAGGTGGGTGATGCTGGCAAGCATCGCACAGGTCAGGGGCCCAGAAGCAAAACGGCGCTTGTTATCAGGAGAGGTGGGAACGCTCCCTGGAGAATCCAGGGCCTTTGGATTCCCCTTGACCAGGACAACTTAGTGCTTTGGCTCGTGTGATATCTTCTTCCTCTTTGGCCAATATTTAAGACCCCAGCTCCTATTTGTTTACATACTGTCACCTATCTCTTTTATGTCCACTTATCGAGCACTTACTTTAAAGTGCTCCCGAGGAAATTACTATTGAGATTCAGTTGGGCAGAAAAGGTTCCCATGTCAAGATTATACAGCTATGTTTCAATAACCATGGTGACCAGACAAGATAATTTTTTCTGACAGTTCTACCACAGGTTACTCAGTCTATAATGCAGGTCACAGCCTCCTAAAATCTCTAATGCATGTAAATATTTCTTCCAGTTTCTTTTGGGAATATACCAGATGTTCCATCTAAGGGCAGAAAGAAAAATTGTCCAAGAGAGACATATAAAAAATGAAATTCTCAATGTCAAGCTAGGTTCTAGCTTCTTTTTAGCTGTTCGCTGAGAGGAAAGCTTTATGAAATTTAACACTTTAAAAGTTTCTATGGACATTTATTTAATTATTGCTTCAAAGCACTCAAAATATACTAATAAGTTGAAATACTATGGATTTTCAGATTTAATTGACTTTTTAAAATAGGTTAAAATTACCTTTGATATTTCACAAATTAGTAATAGCATCTATGCCTATGGCCTTCCCCATGCTTCAGACATTAAAGAACCCATATGAAATTGCAGGAGACCAGGTTCGATCCCTATGTTGGGATGATACCCTGCAGAAGAGAATGACTACCCCGTCTGATATTCTTGCCTTAAGAATTCCATGGACAGGAGTCTGGTGGGCTACAGTCCACGGAGTGGCAAAGAAGTGGACCCAACTGAGCGACTAACACTTTCACTTTTCTATGCCTACATTCTTAAAGAAAAAATAATTCTGGCACTGAAGATCGCTGAACCATGAATTTCAGAACAAGAAAACCAGTTGTTGATAAAATTTGATTTAGTGGGAAAATTAAATAAAATGACACTGAAATCCAGCCATGTTTCCATCCTAGCCATGGGAAGATTATGAGTTGGTGTGACCCCCAGTGATGAAATCCTGTATTTATATTTCTTTCCTTACCTGAACCCAAGAATAATTTCTAATCCAAACATGAGCAACCTAATACAACATTGTTTTGTATGAAACATATTCCTAGGTTTTTAGCAGTCATTTATTATTTTCAAATATTTTCTTGCTTGTAAGGTGATTGCAGGCTAAAGGGCTCGATCTACCCATGAGAAAATGCTTAGATTAACAAAAAGGAGTCTGAAAAACACATGTGTAGTAGCAAAACCAAACAACAAAAAGATTAGAAGGGCCACTGCTTGTAAAGTAGAAATGTAGCTGGGAATTCCTACACAAACTGCTTCCCCTGGAAAGTTCAACTTTGCCAGGAACACTTACAGTGTTCAATTTGGAAACGACAGAACAGAGACACATGTTTAAGATAATTTAAATTGCTATCAGTATAAGATGATTTCTAGGAAAGTAAGTTATAGTCAAAGCTATGATTTTTCCTGTAGTCATATACAGATGTGAGAGTTGGACCACAAAGAAGGCTGAGTGCCAGAGACTGATGCTTTCAAATTGTGGTGCGGGAGAAGACTCTTGAGAGTACCTGGGACTGCAAAGAGATCAAACCAGTCCACCCTCAAGGAAATCAACCCTGAATATTCATTGGAAGGACTGATGATGAAGCCAAAGCTCCAATACTTTGGCCACCTCATGTGAAGAGCCAACTCACTGGGAAAAGATGCTGATTCTGGGAAAGATTAAGGACAGATGGAGAAGGGGGTGACAGAGGACGAGATGGTTAGATATCATCACCAACTCCATGTACATGAGTTTGAGCAAACTCTGGGAGATAGTGGAGGACAGAGGAATCTAATGTGCTGTAGTCCATAGGGTCGCAAAGACTCAGACACGACTTAGCCACTGAACAACAAGTTCGAGGAAGAGCTTCTCCATTTTCTTGTCTGTTTCAAAGTCACAGTTTCAGTCAAGACTTTCTAAAAAAGTTAGAGAAAACATATAAAAAATAAAAGGACAAGATCAACAGAGACTCTAAATAGTGGCCATGCTTCAAAAAAAAGAAAAACAATGTGCAGATTATACAGTGGTGAATTTCATATAAATTGGCATAGTCATGGACAGCGAGATACAGTTACTCTCCATTTCTTAAATTATATGTTGAATATATACGGGCTTCCCAAGGAGCACAGTGGTAAAGAACCCACTGGCCAATGCAAGAGATGCAGGAGACATGGGTTTGATCCCTGGGTTGGGAAGATCCCCTGGAGTAGAGATGGCAATCTACTCCAGTATTCTTGCCTGGAAAACATGGAGGTGATTACACAGAGTCGGACACAACTTGGCAACTGAACAACAGCAACAACCCCGTAAGTAAGTCACAGTCACTCAGCATTTCCCATCTTCCGTCTCTGCTCACGGCCCCCTGTGAGACTGCTGCTTTCGCCCAGGGCTCTGTCACGTTCAGCATGGCATTCTCAGCGAAAAGCCTTGCACGGTGATGCTCAGTGACTGACTGCAGTTGTCTCATAAAGTTTCTCTGACTTTTTTTCCTTTGGTCCACATTGAGTGGCGTGTGGCTCACAGTTCCCTGACTACATATTTAACCTGCATGCCCTGCACTTGAAGTTCAGAGTCTTAACCAGTGGACCACCAGGGAAGTCTTAAGTTTCTTTCCCGTGATGGCTGTTTATATCCACAGATAAGTCTAATACCAACGTTTCCATCATGTCTGTAGAGGGAGGTTCGTGCACTTAAATGTTAGGGATACATCAGAGGAAAGAGTTAACAGGTGTAACGTTAAGGATCGTCTTACTCTCAGTTGCTGTCCACGATGCAAATACAAAATGGTACAGAGCGTAAACATACACTCAATAGATGGCATCCAAATAGCTTATTATCTCATGAAAGAAGAAGTGCCAACATTGTAAAGAACATTCCGCTGTTGCTTCTATCAAACCATTGGTGCCTTTGGAGGTTATAATTCTCTGATGAGGTTGAGGGAAATTGGGGGAAACATTCACTGCGTTAAATGTGCTCATTAGGGCAACCTTTCTGGAGAACAATCTGGCCATGCATACAACCTTTCTTAAGAAACATGATACTCTTATTCCGACTATTTTACTTCCTGGAATTTTCAGGAGGAGCTAGTTAATTCAAACCTATAGCAACAAAGATGTTCATCTCATTGTTGTTTATATAAGAAAGAAAAAAGTTCAAACCACTAATTATTTATTAAAATATAAATTTTAAGTAGAAAGACTTAACGCATGTGAAAATGTTCATTTTTAAAGTGAAGAACTAAAAAAAAAATTCATTACTCTATGCTCTTATTTTTGAGGGAATGGATTTGTCCAGTAAGATCGTAGATGATTTTACATTATTTTTATAAGTATTTTTCTTAGTTCTATAATATATGTCTGTTGCATTTGAAGTAGAAAAAAAATGATTATTTTTATTTTTTAAAAAAGAAAACATTGTCAGATACTAAAATAAAATATAAATATAAAATTCTATGAGTTTTGACAGAGAATACAGATAAAAATCTCTTTTGGGTAATAGATAATATATTTAAGGTTGTTTTCATATATTATCTTACTGATTAATTATTTCTTTCTTACTGCCTTTGATAAAGAAATTGGATGAGAATCACAGGAATAGTTCAAATTCTCTGAGCTATTCATTCATTTTGATGCATTCTTGCTGAACTCTTTTGATATTAGTGTTTTAGGTTCAGTTCAGTTCAGTTCAGTCCCTCAATCATGTCCAACTCTCCTCGACCCCGTGGACTGTAGCACACCAGGCCTCCCTGTCCATCGCCAGCTCCCGGAGTTTACTCAAACTCATGTCCATTGAGTCGGTGATGCCATCCAACCGTCTCATCCTCTGTCGTCCCCTTCTTCTCCTGCCTTCAATCTTTCCCAGCATCAGGGTCTTTTCCAATGAGTCAGATCTTTGCATCAGGTGGCCAAAAGATTGGGGTTTCAACATCAGCATCCGTCAGACTGTCACCAATTGTTCCAACAAGCCTTTGCTAAATTTCCCAAGATATGATTTTTGAAAAGGTTTGAAGGAAGTGAGAGTGCTCTAAATGTTTTGCTCTAGTGAAAACAAGTTGTTTAAAATTTCCCCACTTCCACTTCTTACTGTATTTTCTAATCCATGCCTTTACTGCTTAGGCAGAAATTTGAACAGTGGCTTAAATTCAAGCCACCAATAGTTTGGATAGAGGCATCTTCAGCTGTATGGGGGATATGAAAACAGCGTGTGAGAATGACTGCAGAAAATAGTATCTCTATAAAAAGTGACAGAAAGTATTTGAGTTTGGGAGGCACAAAGGGAGGTTTTTCTTCAAAGGCCATTTTGATTAATCTAATCTACCACGACAAATTCACAATTCAATATGAGAGGTAAGGGTGCCTGAAGATGCCCTTTACTATCATCCAAGGGAAAAAAAAATATGTCTAAGTGAGAGATGAAAATATGGCAAGCTTAAGTAGGAGATAAGAATCTGAACTGTGGCTGGCGTGATAATGCGCAGTGAGGGCTCCCGGGAGAAGAGGACGCCGTGCTCTCCCTGCACAGGGGCTGGGGCAGACACAAACCAGCCTTCTGCACATAATGCCTTCCTTCAGCGTCAGCTGCAGAGCAAAAGGTCCTGCAGGCTTATATTACGTGCCCAAATCAGCACCTGCCGAGACTTGTTAGTTAAAGAAACACTGGGCTTTCTAAGTCTTTTTGCCTTTGGATTTTCTTACTCTTCCTGAAAAAAGTATTGTTGAGCTTCCAAGAAGCAATGGTTATTTTTCCAAAAACTGAAATAAAAGATTGTATTTAAAGGACATAGAGTAAATCTGGATTACTTGAGCAAAGGCATAGTGTTTTTCTCTTGTTTTCCAGTTGTTTAAGTCTGATTTTCTTTAGATGATCTACAGTGCTTTTTCTCTAAATGTTCTGCAATACTCTCGAAGTTTCTGCATCCATCCATCTATTCACCCATCCATTTGCCCATCCTTCATCCGTCCATCCATCCATCCACCCACCTATCCATCCAACACATCCATCCATCATTCATCCATCTGTTAAGTGTCATCTGTTATCAGGCATTGGGCAAAGTATAAATGCAGTAATATTAATCAGTTTATGCACTTTCAGGCTCATAAGGGCACAGACATTATACAAATAAGTCACCATATTGTTAGGGCATCAGAAGGGTGATCAGCATTACTGTGGAAACAATGGGGTATTATGAAAACCTAAATGTCACTTCGTGTTTGAAAAGTGTCAGGGACAGGGTGGAGCTAGCTCTGGGGTGGGTGGGGGAAATAACATTTAAATTCAGACTTAGAGGCTTGGGAAGGCAGAGTACTCCAGGCAGAAGAAATAGCTTGGTGGATGTCTTTAATAGGGGCTTCTCAGGTGGCCAGTGTAGGACACCTAAGAGACTTGGGTTTGATCTCTGGGTCGGGAAGATCTTCTGGAGGAGGGCATGGCAACCCACTCCAGTATTCTTGCATGGAGAATCCCATGGACAGAGAAGTCTGGCACACTACAGTTCATGGGGTTGCAAAAGAATCAGACAAGACTGAAGTAACTGAGTACACAGACATACGCCTTTATTAGAGAGGAGCGTGACATTTGTTAGAAGCTGAATTTCACAAATCTAGTGAAATTCCAGTAACAGTGGAAACTGAGATGGTGGAAAAGATAAAGTGCAGTGGGGAGAGGGGTGTGACCAGAACTCTCAGGTCTGACCAGTCCTGGAAAGTTCTCTACTTTATTAGAAGTAAAACGGGGATTAACAGAAGGGTGCAATGTACTGGGGCAATATCTTCTCATTTTAATATTTAAAATATCAAAAAGTGTTAATTTCTCCTCCTACAAAGAGACTATCATGGCCAAGGTCAAAGCTGGAGGACTGGCTGTGGTGTAGGATGGGAGAGTAAGTGGGCAGTGAATTGAGCTGGGAACCCCAGACAGTTGCAGCTGACAGTTCAGTTCAGCTCAGTCGCTCAGTCATGTCCAACTCTTTGCGACCCCATGATTGCAGCACACCAGGACTCCCTGTCCATCACCAACTCCCGGAGTTGACTCAAACACACGTCCATCAAGTCAGTGATGCCATCCAGCCATCTCATCCTCTGTCAAGTCACACTCAAAGATGGACTGAATACAAGGCTAAGAGAAAGAAACATTTAAAGAAGGACCACTCATCCTGATCTGTGCCACTGGGTGCAGAGACATGCCTCTCAGGACATTGCAAAGAACAAGGCATGGGGAAGCTGTTTTGACAGAGAAGATCACAAGTTCAGTCCTGAGCACATGATGTTTGAAACGCCAGTGAAAAATCAAGGGAATATGTGAAATAGACAACAATTAAACGTGTAATTCCAGAGCCAAGATAAAAGGTCTTGCTGGAGGGCATATGTAGGGTGAGCTACATCATTTATTAAATATGCTCGAGTCTCTCAGTTCATAATAACTAATGATACCATTAGTTTACCTCATTAGCCGAGAAGTAAGGGGGGGAATCAGATAAGGAGTGTTATTGTTTCCTGGAAAAGGCACTTAGAGTTAATTCCACTTAACCTTAAACCAGGATCATTCATCAAAGCACAAGAAGACCTTGGTAAACCATCTAACCTCCTCCCTCCCCCGTGCTTTGCCACCCCCACCTTGGATTCAGAACATGCACAGCTCCAGCGGTTCTAACAAATGACTGCCGATGAAGCGGCCGAAACAACAGAAATGTTATTGCTCACCATCCTGGATCTTGAAAGTCTAACTTTGTTATTGGGTCCAAGATCACTCTGCTCACCAAATCAGAAAGGAAGCTCTGAGGCAAGGAATACAACTTCACTCGGAGAGCCAGCTAAAAGAAGATGGCAAATTAATGTCTCAAAATAACCATCTTGTTGGAGTCCGAATGCCAGGTTCTTTTATAGATTAGAGATGGGAGAGGTGAGGAAACAAATTAAAAAGGTCATCCATCTTGCAAATATCTCCTAGAATGGCAAGCCTCCAGCAGGGGGATGTGTTAATTTCTTCCTTCCTGCCATCTGCACATGGACAGGGCTCTGAAAAAAGCCACTTTAGTTTAACAGTCAGGCAGAGGGGCAGGATTCTCTGAGGCAGGCCAGTAGATATGATTATAGTAACAAATTGAGCTTCAGTATTCTGGCCTAGAGAATTCCATGGACTGTATAGACCATGGGGTTGCAGAGTCGGACATGACTGAGCAACTTTCACTTCATAATAACAAAAGCAATGGAAAGCAAGGCAAAGAAATAGTTTCCACACGGAGTCAGAACTGGCTTTTTTCTTGCAACCAAATCAGAGTAGCAAGATGGTCAGTGTCTGGTGGGATCCCTCTTCCTAGTTTACAGACGGACACCTTCTCACTGTGTCCTTGCATAGCAGAGAGGGGATGCAAACTGTCTCCTGTCTCTTCTTGTGAGGGTGCTGTTCCCATCACAAGGGCCCCTCCTTCATGACCTTATAATCTCCCAAAGGTCTGCCTATAAATATCATCACATTGTAGATTAGGGTGTCAATACTCAAATTTGGGGGAGACACAAATCTTCAGTCCATAGCAGTCGTCATGACCGATATCTGGCTCTGGTTTCATATAATTATGTGTGTCCTCAGACATGTGGCTGAATCGGCTTCTGTGTAGTTAGCTTTACACAGTTTACACGTGGGGGATGAAAGTCTCCACTTCTGTAAGGAACTGCCCACCTGAACAGTGATACTGAGTCAGATATCTGTCCATCCATCCATGTTGCCCACCTAGGACACAGCTCAGAAGTCTCACACTAGAAAAACATGATATGGAATTTCACACAGGAAATACCTTTATTTCCATGTAACTGAAACAGTGCCTTTTTTTTTTTTTTCCTATATGAGAAGCTTTCTTGAAATAAAAATAGGAAAATGGACAAACATTGTTCATCACCATCTGCACGTCAGGTACCATGTGGGTTTTTTAGGGAATCAGGCTTCACTGGTAGCTGTCTTAGGACAGGCCAGTGAATCAAAAGTTCATTTTTTAAGACAAAGTGTCTTGCATTATAGTGAAATACCCGGAAAGCATCAGGTATGCATTACAATGAGATGCAAAGGATTTGTCACATGTTCAGTGAGCAAAAGCAAAGTGGGACAGAGTAGAATTCATTGGGGTGATGGAGAGATTTTGTGGATGGGGAGATCCTCTGGGGAAGGGTCACGTGGTGTCCCTCTCTGATGGGGAGAGGGAGGCAGCTTCTCGGTACTCATTTTCCAGTGGAGGGAAGGGTGCAGTAGGATAGGAGATTTGGGAAAACACGGTTCCCTGAAGGGTCTTCTACAAAGATGGAGGCGACTATGGACAGATAATGCCTTTATCAGGAAAGACAACTGGAGGGGGAGAATTGGACTGTTGAAGGCAGGAAAAGAAGACAGAAAATCATCCTTGTGGATCTGAAGACAGAGGTCATTGTTGAATGGAGTGCGACTGAAGGGGAAAGTGCAGGATCTTGGCATGAAAATACGAGAGGAAGAAATAATAGATCCTGATATAAAAAATTCTTTTCAATTTTGCATACCCTTCTCATCCACCTGAGTCAGTAAGTCAATATCTTACAGATATCAAAGGTGGCTTGTCGAAGGGGTTCTCTAGAGCCAGAAAACACCACCCCCCTCTCTCAGAGCAGGACACCCAGTTGCTCACTAGCTGTCGTGTCCATTTATCTGAGACCCCATGGACTGTAGCACACCAGGCTTCCCTGTCCTTCACTATCTCCTTCACCTTGCTCACACTGGTGTCCACTGACTCGATGGCATGGTGTGTACATGAAGCCTGGAGTGCTGCAGTCTATGAGGTCGCAAAGAGTCAGACATGACTGAGCTGTGTCCATTGAGTCTACGATTCTAGCCAAGCATCTCATCCTCTGTTGTCCCTTTCTCCCCCCGACCTCTTCATCAGCGTCTTTTCCAGTGAGTTGGCTCTTCGCATCAGGTGGTCAAAGTATTGGAGCTTCAGCTTCAGCATCAGTCCTTCCAGTGAATATTCAGAACTGATTTCCTTTAGGATGGACTGGTTGGATCCCCTTGCAGTCCAAGGGACTTTCAAGAGTCTTCTCCAACACCACAGTTCAAAAGCAACAATTCTTTGTCACTCGGTCTTCTTTATGGTCCAGCTTTCACATCCATAGAGGACTACTAGAAAAACCACAGCTTTGACTATATGAACCTTTGTTGGCAAACTGATGTCTCTGCTTTTTAATATGCTGTCTATGTTCGTCATAGCTGTTCTTCCAAGGAGCAAGCATCTTTTAATTCAGTGGCTGCAGTCACCTGTCTTCAGTGATTTTGAAGCCAAGGAAAATAAAATCTGTCACCATTTCCATTTTTTCCCCACCTATTGACTGTAGCATTTCTTCCTTATATTCTCAATAACTTCAAAAGTATGTATTTTTCATATATTGAGTGTCTATCCTAATTAGAACCTTTTTTCTTAAAACAGTCAACCCAATGGTCAACTCAAATTTCCTCATTAAAATGTAATCAGAGTCCCTCCCCAACCTTGGAGACCATATTAACAAAACAATATGAAAGCAGTCATGCAATTAGAGAAATCTACTTATGAGAAATTATCCTTTCTCACAAGTGGCAAAAGTTAAAACTGCTATATAGTCTAAAATGCTTCATATAATTTACCATGTACATTTTTTTCTACTGGGAAATTTTCTCATAATGATACTTAATCTCCAAGATTTAAATGTAGATACTCCTTTTCAGCCAGACTACATATTTTGAGTATTCCCTTTAAAAAAACAACAGCCAAAGAAATTCTTCTGCTAAGTATTGATTTACTTTTTTCTCAAGTAATTGTGCAATTTAAAATACTGATCGCTTCTATTTTCTGCTTTAAGCAGAATGGGAGACATCACTTTTCATTTAAATATAATAGTGTACTTACAGTAAACTTATAAATCAAGACATGAAAAAAGGATGAGATATTTCAGTGCTACTGAAAATTTCTGTTTTTTTTTTTTTTAGTTTGAAGATGCTCCGATTGTTTATTGAGAAGTTCTGCGAAACCTCAGGAAATGTAATGGGAAATTGTTCACGTCTAGAACGGAGAGGCTTTTCTGGTTCACACCCACAACAGTGGGCATGAGACACAGTAATTAGTAAACACTGAGACCATTTGGAATTGTAACTTTCCAAGATGTAAATCATTGAGTATAAGGATTTACTACATGGAAAACTTGCATTTGAAGAATCCA
This sequence comes from Bubalus kerabau, assembly GCF_029407905.1. Taxonomy (NCBI): domain Eukaryota; kingdom Metazoa; phylum Chordata; class Mammalia; order Artiodactyla; family Bovidae; genus Bubalus; species Bubalus kerabau. Next base: position 71,232,503 of record NC_073641.1, read on the forward strand.
TGCAAACAATCACATTGACCATTGTTCTTCTGAGTCTGGATTTGCTATTAATAATCACAATTAACAGAAAGACTGTTAAAGAATGCATGTGTATTTTTACATCTATTTTATTTATCAGTCCATGTTTCTCATCTAAAAATGTTGATATATTTGTTAAAATATAATGTGTAAGGTCTTCACTGAGTCATCAAGGATCAGTAGACAGATCACTTTGGTTAAGAGACCAGATTAGTTTCTCAGATTTGATAACACCATCTTAGCCTGTCACTTAAAAAAAAAAAATTTTTGAACTTATTTTTTCCTGTAGCAAGGTGATAGTGTTCTTTAGCCAATTTTTAACCTGAAATAGTGAAATACAAAGTACGTCTTTACTCTCATGTTTAATGTACCCCTAATTTCAATAGCTCACCTTTGGGTGGTAGACATTTGCTTGCACACGTTTATCAGCCCCCTGCTGCCTTCTGATATTTTTTAAGGTACATGATTTTTACATTCCCTTCAAATAGCCCTGTTGTCTTCAGGTTGACCTTCAAGGTCACCACTTTCTCTTCCTGTCTGGCTACAGAGATCAGCTGAGGTGTCCTCTCTCCACTTGCAGGGCATAAAGTGATGTGCTGGCCCTGCTGTGTTGAATCAGGACCCATCCCCCCTCTGTGCTCCCTGTGTAATCTGAACCCCCTTGTGAAATTCCACAATAGTCACTGACTCTATCTAAAAAGAGTAAGGAGTCCAATTTTCTTTTCTGTAAAAAATCATGATTGTAACAGGATCATCATTACTGCTGTCATGGTAACAGTGAACACACCTGGGAGGTTACTGAGGGTCATGCAATATGCTGTGTATTTCACAGGAGGTCTCTATCACTCCTCACACTGACCCTGTAAGATTCCATTCTTAGCTTGATTTTGTATGTATGCATGCTCGGGCGTTCACTCATGTCTGACTCTTTGTGACCCCATGGACTCTACCTACCCAGGCTCCTCTGTCCATGGGATTTTCCAGGCAAAAATACTGGGGTGGGTTGCTATTTCCTCCTCCAGGGGATCTTCCTGACCCAAGGATTGAACCCACATCCTCTATGTCTCCTGCATTGGCAGGTGAGTTCTTTACCACTGAGTCACCTGGGAAGCCCAAGAAAAATAGAGGCTCAGAGAGGGTGAGTAACTTGCCAAAGGTCATACAGCTGGTAAATTCAGAGCCAGACTTTGAACTTGACTCTGACTCCTCCATACTGTGAACTTCCCCTCCCTGAGGTACTAAAACTCCCAAAGTGAAAGTGTTAGATACTAAGTCTGACTCTTTGCAACCCCATGAACTATAGTCCACCAGGCTTTTCTGTCTATGGGATTTCCCAAGCAAGAATACTGGAGTGGGTAACCATTTCCTTCTCCAGGGGATCTTCCCAACCCAAGGATCGAACCCAAGTCTCCCACATTGCAGGAGGATTCTTTACCGTCTGAACTACTAGGGAATCTCCCAAGACCACCTACAACTTACATGGAGAGGATATGGCAAAATAAGTCTGCAGTTGTGAAAACCAATGACCTTTATCATTTCTTGGGGCTTTGCTTGAGGGATCTGAACTCCCAAACACAGTCAGACCACCCAGTCACTGAGAGAGAAGATCCTCTTTGGGATATGATCCCCGTGAGTAGGACAGGTCTCCAAGCATCCTCAGGAGCTAAGACTTCACTTTCTATGGGGAAAACTGGATCCAGGGACTTGGAAATGGCCTTTCACTCTCCACAATGTGCTCAGGTTTTGAATCTGGGGTCTCTGAGGGTGTAGAGGTCCCACCAGACCCCCTAGAGTTCTGGGACCAGCTGAGGGCTCAGCAGCTGCAAACCTGGCTGTCTGGGGAAACACTGACCTGGACAGACAGGCTCTGCTGAGGGTCATTCCATCCTTCCATCCAGGCCTTTGTGCTCACTGCGAGGGGCAGAGCAGACCACACATATGAACTCACACTTGAGGGGCAGACCGCCACGCCTGGGCATGCAGGCCAGCCCCTCTCTGTGCAGTTCCCAGAACCTTCACAGAAGTTGGTGGACAGCCTCAGAGTCTGCATCTGGTAGACAGCACCCCGGGCACCTTGATCAAAGTCACACTTACTGCAGGAAAGTGTGGTGCCAACCTGCACTTCTGGGGAGGGTGGCCAGCATCCGAGGAGTGCTGGGGACCAGCCTCAAGGCAGGAACTGTCCCTTGGCCACCAAGGAACCTCTCCATGACCACAGCTCTACTATGATCTACACAGTCTTGCCCAAGTTCCCGGTGCTTTCCTGGAAGACCATCTAAAGGGAACTATGAGCGCAAGGTCCTCCTGCCCGCCAGGCCGTCCCACGAGGCCAGCTTAAATCCCAGCTTTGGAAACTCACCAACTTTTGTAAAACACCCTGAGCCCATCAGGGGTGGTCCTGGCAGATGTCCAAACATGTCTTCGCTTCTTAGAAGAGAAAGCAGTTCCGCCCATGACAGTGTTTCATTAGTTCTGGGTTTGTTTCCGTGGCCAGTGATGGGAGGGATCGTCTTCAAGGCTCTGTTCTCCGCTACAAGGTGGAAATCATGGAAAAGCACAGGGTTCTGAGACGGCCAGCCACTCTGGACCTCTGATTGCCGGCCGTTCCCCCAAAGGCCCGGGGCCTGCTGGGCAATTCCGGAAACTCACCTTTGGGAACAGTGACCTCCTCCCGTCAGAGGCTCCGTGGACCTGGGATGACCACCTGGGTCCTCCTCTTGCACTCCATGGGCCTCGATGGAACACACTCAGGCTGCTCACGGCTGAGGCCAACACTTACGTCCCTGTCTGCATCAGCCTCTCCTGTCTCTCCTCAGCCCAGTCCTTGCCCTAGATGCTGGACAGGCAGCTGAACGGCTCCGCGCCCCCCCGAGTCGAGGTCCTTCGAGCCCTGGCCCCTGTCTCCAGGGCCTGCAGGGACCGCTCGTCGGGGCACCCAGCCCTCCTGGGACCTCGTCGTGAGCATCAGGTGCACTCAGAGGCCCAGTTCACCCTGGAGGCCTAGAGGCCATCCGTGTCTCCGTGTTTGCGTTCACATTCTGTCCCTGTGATCCTCCGCGTCCTTCACGGCCCTGAGCCTTCCCGAAAATGCCCTTCTGTGCAGCTCCTGCCTGGGCTGGGGCCCCTCCCTTGTCCTCTGCTCCCCGCCTGACCCTGCGGGTCTCTGCCAGGCGCCAACAGGCACGCCTGAGGTTCTGCCACCAAACGACCGTCTCTCCCTGGCCTCACATACGGACTACTTGCCTGCTCAGTCACTCAGTCGTGCCTCTCTGCGACCCCCATGGACCGCAGCCCTCCAGGCTCCTCTGTCCATGGGATTCTCCAGGCAAGGATACTGGAGTGGGCTGCCATTTCCTCCTCCAGGGAATCTTCCAGACCCAGGGATTGAACCTGTGTCTTCTGCACTGGCAGCTGGGTCACCCAGCCCAAAGCAGCGTGTGCCAGGAGCACCTCACAGAGAACTTAGCCTGAAGGAAAGGGCTGACAGATCTGTAAGACCTAATCTTTATTTTCACTATTGATAGTAGTATAAGCTACTTTTTTCTTATTTCACTTTGTCTTCATATTTTTTAATTTAATTTTTATTTTATATTAAAGTATAGTTGATTTACAATATTGTGTTAATTTCGGCTGTACAGAAAAGTTATTTGGTTTTAGCTATTCTTTTTCAGATTCTTTTTTTCCTTTGGGAGTTTTCTTTTTTTAACTGAAATAAATCATTTCCATCTATAACCATAATTTAATAATAAGAAAAAGCACATTCACTCTATAGTTAAGGAAGAAAGGACACCATCCAAGTAACTTTAATAAAATTTATTTGTGAGCTAATCATCTCAGAGACGTGTTAATTTCAGTTTCATATACTTCATGTTATTTAGGGAGAAAGAGTAATCAAGCATTATTAACTCCAGCAGAGAAGGGAGAGCTGCATAGATAAAATTTCATTGCTTATGATTCAATTTTATTTTTATGCTAAAGTCAGCTAGATGGGGAAGAGTCCATGTCCATAACCTCAGGAATAATGTCCCTACAATCAAATCAGCTTCAGTAGGGGTAATGGTGATTGGGATTTTTAAAGGAACATTAAAAACCTCAGTGACCAAAGTTGAATTTAACATCACTGAAAAAGCTTGTAGAAGAAAAGGAGACATTGTCAGCATCTTCATTCACTCCTGAATTCTGCACATCTGTACACAAGCTCATTAAGGAACGTTCCGTCTTGGATCAAAATTGGTTATTTCTTCTACAGAAAATACAGATCAGAGAGGAGCAGGTGACCCCCCCACCACCAGCCTTGCTCTCCTTCAACTGACCTCTGAGTCAGTAAGCTGGGTGACCCCAGAGCCCGTGCAGGGAATTATCTCCAGTTGTGGGTAAATTAGATCACCAGGCATCGCTGTCAGCGGCCAGAAGGGCTCATCGGATTCCGCCTCTGGTTGTGGTCACTGACACGCAGACGTCTCGCTAGTTTGGGGCTCTCAGTAAATGCAATTAGAAGTGGTTATTCCATTTTGAAAGAAGAAATATCCAAAGCAGCATTCCGCAGCCGGAGAAAGGCAGAAAAGGGACTCCAGGGGGGTCGGGGGGAGGGATGGCAGGGGACGCACGGGACTGGCTGAGTTGATTGCAATTTATAATCAATATTAACCACATCATACATAGGGAGTCGCCGTTTGCAGGGGGAAAAAAAAAAGAGTTAGAGCTGCACTTCTTTTATCCCATGAAGGTCATAATAAGATGAGCTGTGATGATGAGAAAAATTGATGGAAGGTAGCTGCCTCAACAATGGAGAAAAATGCCTCTGTTCTGATGAGGAGTTCTCTCCAGCCATCTTGCAAAAGGACTGACCTCTGCTGTAAATTTGCTTGAGAATGAGAATGGGAAGTTTAAATGAGGTTCTTAGTGATTTCTGCCCTCACCGAGAGCTGGAAAAATGACAATGATTCAATTTAAGAGATTTTTCTGCCTAAAAAAGTTGGCGGGAGGGTGAGGCAGGGGGTACCCCAGGTTGGTGGTTGACAGACTATGCCGCTGACTGCTGCACCCTGGTCCCGGAAAACACCGGGTCCAGACGCCACCAGTCATGTCTACACAGGCGTGTCCTGTGTCCAGCAGCAAAGGACTTCCAGAAATAATCCTGATTTCCAGAGAAGGGAGGAGAAGAAGAAATGGAATTAACCCTCCTGGGGGAGTGTCCAGGTAGACAATGTGCGCATGCATGCACTGTGTCTGATTATTTGCGACCCAGTGGACTCTAGCCCTCCAGGCTTCTCTGTCCATGGAATTCTCCAGGCAGCAATACTGGAGTGGGTTGTCATTTTCTATTCCAGGAGATCTTCCCAACCCAGGGATTGAGCCCATGTCTCCTGCATCTCCTACACTGGCAGGCGGATTCTTTATCACTTGAGCCACCTGGCAAGCCCATCTAGGTAGACAGATGTCAATAATTTCTTTTTTTTTTTTTTTTTTAGAATTTTTTAAAAGTCAATAATTTCACCACCTAAAATCCCGGCAGAAATTCTAAAAATGTCTCAGTGTTTTCCTGAGTTCTGGTTTTCCTTTTTGGTGGGGTCCTGCAGATTCTGAATGGATGTTCAAGCTCTGTAGTATACCCAGAGCTCCAACCCTCCATGTATGACAGAGACTCCTTAACAACATGATGGAAAGGTAGCATGGGGCAGTCAGAGCAGTGGGCTCCTCTGGATGGACAGTATCTGGCTGGAGGCGGGACTGGTCCTGACCCACAGGTGAGATGTCGGCACTCTCTGACACCCCACCCAAAATACACCTGTGGCTGCAAGGCAGGTGCCAACACCACAGGCAGCTGTGAAGAGTGGGATTTCTTGTCGAAGAAATCCCATGATTCTGGAGGATCCTCTTTCTCTTGAAGTCAATATTGAGAAGGAGGAAAAGAACTCTTGAAGAGCCAGTTGTTAAGGGGAAATCAGTATCTTTTTCCTTGGCCATAACTTTTATGACTGAAGTTTGTAATGATGCTGCCTATGAAGATGTAGGTATAGGAATAGATGTAGACATGGGTGTAGATACAGGTGTGCGGGCCGCTGTAGGTGTCAGATGGATGCAGCAGGTGCAGCTGGGTAAATATGCAGGTAAAGGTACGGACGACTGATCGATACAGAAATGCTGATACAAATAAAGATACTAATATGATATAGATCTTGACATGATAAACTGATGTAAATAGATACAAATAGATATAAAAAGAGCAAATTGCCAATCGTTGGATCATAGAAAAGGCAAGAGAATTCCAGAAAAATGTCTACTTTGGCTTCATTGACTATGCTAAAGCCTTTGACTGTGTGGATCACAACAAACTGTGGATTCTTCAAGAGATGGGAATACCAGATCATCAGACCTGCCTCCTGAGAAATCAGTATGCAGGTCAAGAAGCAATAGTTAGAATCAGCTTTAGAACAACAGACTGGTTCCAAGTTGGGAAAGGAGTACATCAAGGCTGTATATTGTCACCCTGCTTATTTTACTTATATGCAGAGTACATCATGAGAAACGCTGGGCTGGATGAAGCATAAACTGGAATCAAAGTTGCTGGGAGAAATATCAATAATCTCAGATATGCAGATGACACCAACCCTATGGCAGAAAGAGAAGAGGAATTAAAGAGCCTCTTGATGAAAGTGAAAGAGGAGAGTGAAAAAGCTGGTTTAGAATTCAACTTTCAGAAAACTAAGATCATGGCCTCTGGTCCCATCACTTCACAGCAAATAGATGGGAAAACAAAGGAAACAGGGACAGACTTTATTTTCTTGGGCTCCAAAATTACTGCAGATGGTGACTGCAGCCATGAAATTAAAAGCTGCTTGCTCCTTGGAAGAAAAGTTATGACAAACCTAGACAAAATGCTAAAATGCAGAGACGTTACTTTACCAACAAACATCCACCTAGTCAAAGCTATGGTTTTTCCAATAGTCATGTATGGATGAGAGAGTTGGACCAAAAAGAAAACTGAATGCCAAAGAACTGATGCTTCTGAACTGTGGTATTGGAGAAGACTCTTGAGAGTCCCTTGGACTGTGAGGAGATCCAACCAGTCAATCCTAAAGGAAATCAGTCCTGACTATTCATTGGAAGGACTGATGCTGAAGCTGAAACTCCAATACTTCAGCCATCTGATGGGAAAAACTTACTCATTGGAAAGGATTCTGATGCTGGGAAAGATTGAAGGCAGGTGAAGAAGGGGACAACAGAGGATGAGATGGTTGGATGGCATCACCAACTCGATGGACATGAGTTTGAACAAGCCTCTGGAGTCGGTGATGGACAGGGAGGCCTGGTGTGCTGCAGTCCACGGGGTCACAAAGAGTCGGACATGACTGAGTGGCTGAACTGACTGGGAGATTTGAAATAGATATTGATATGTTATTACACAGATACTAATATAGGTAGATAGAGACAGGTGTCGATATTAATGTTAATATACATACCAGTGTGGCATGTGTGTGCTTAACCACTCAGTTGTGTCTGACTCTTTGCAACCCCATGGAGAGTAGCCTGCCAGGCTCCTCTGTCCATGAGGATTCTATAGGCAAAAATACTGGAGTGGATTACCATGCAACCCTCCAGGGGATCTTCCCAACCCAAGGACTGAGCCCATGTATCTTATGGCTCCTGCATTGACTGGCAGATTCTTTACCACTAGCATCGCCTGGGAAGCCACACACCCATATTATTAGATACATATGCAAATATATATTGGAATAGCTATCAGTATGCATATAGGTACAAAAGTAGATATAGTTAGTATTGCAGTTCAAACCAAGCTTTCAGTAAACTTTTACTGTATTCGGTTCCCAATATTAAAATCATGAACAGATGAAGAAAGACCCAGTTTAAACCTTATCCTCATGTTACTTGCAATCTAGTGAAGGGAACTTGGGAGATAAATAACCAGTTTAGTTGTAAAATAATCTTATGATTACTAGATTATGCTGCATCTTGATAACAAAATCCATGTCCTAGAAAAATCGGTTGAGAAATAATTCTAGAGAAGCCTTCCTATCTGTCCTGCCAGGGGGCACTCTGATCAGACAGTTCCATGTGTTCCCACCAGGACGCCACACTCCCCTTCCAAGGCAGACACTGGTCTTGCAACCCCCCCAGGTTGGCAGGTGGGGACATCTCATCCTGCTTGTTGGCACATAAACAGGGGGCACATCCAGTTGACTAACACCATTGGCCAGAAGCCCCTTGACCTCTTTCCTGGGCTCGGCCACTGCTCCCTGGGACCGGATGCCTGGCTCCAGCTCTCATCCCCCACCTCCCCTCCAGGGTGTTTCAGGGTCAGGACAGACATCAATCCGGTTTTCCCAGTAAGAAAATTGTATTTGCCATTTTTGAACCTAATAGCGCTCCATTTAAGGAGAGGGGATGGCTGTTGCGAGTGAGCCCTGTCAACAGCAGCTGATGCAGCTGGCTGTGGCCATTGGTGATGCTGGGAAAGACTGAGGGCGGGAGGAAAGGGTGACAACAGAGGATGAGATGGTTGGGTGGCATCACCGACTTGATGGACATGAGTTTGAGCAAGCTCCGGAAGACAGTGAAGGACAGGGAAGCCTGGTGTGCTGCAGGTCATGGAGTCACAAAGAGTTGGACATGATCGAGTGACTGAACGACAACAATCAGAGTCCAGGGTTAAAATCACAAGACCGAAAATCATATTTTCATTGAGAGTTGCATCAAGAAAATACCCGCTTACACAAGTGTCGAAGTATTCCTCTCCATTGTTCTTTATAGAGGAGCATTAAAGCGTGACGTGCCCAAGATGCAAGCTGATTAGAAATACCTGCTGCTGCTACTGCTGCTGTTGCTAAGTCACTTCAGTCATGTCTGACTCTGTGCGACCCCACAGACGGCAGCCCACCAGGCTCCCCGACCCCTGGGATTCTCCAGGCAAGAACCCTGGAGTGGGCTGCCAGAACTACCTGAGTGGTGGTAGTACTATTTCTTTAACCCAGTCATGAGACTTTGTCTGTCTGTCTTTCTAGCTATGAGGAAGAGTCTGTAAGAGGGAAAATGAGAGCTTTGGTAAGGAAAGCTCCTGAAATGGGAGATATTCACCTTTCTGGTAACATTTGGTAATTTTATGTGCAGTTGGGTGTGTGTTGACATGAGCAGACAGGTACGTATGAACACAGGCTTGTGTATACACACACACACACACACACAAACCATAAGCACTCCCCACAAGAGGCCCGATGCTCTATTTCCAGAACCCACCCAAAGAAGTAAGAACTGAGGACCCACTGAGAAGTAAGGACTATTGTCCGTGGTAAAGACAGGACGCTGAAGCTCGGAACCCCCGCCATGTGCCAACACTGGGGTTAGAGCGCTTGCGATTCAGAACAGAGATTTTACATCCAAGGTCGACAGATTCTCCACCCAGGCTTGCAGCCACGGCTGCCGTGGCTGTTCAGCGAGGACAAGACTCCAGAAGAGGACTGATTTCCCGTTCTTTTGCCTGGCTCCAAGCTCCACCCATTATCTGAGTCAGCCAACAAGGCCTTCAAGAAAGACCCCGCGACTAAGTGAAGTGAGTCAGACAGAGAAAAACAAATGCCATTCAATATCACTCATAGATGGAACGTAGAACCATGACACAAATGAACTTGTTTACAGAACAGAAGTAGACTCGCAGACACAAAGCAAACTTACGGCTACAGAAGGGGAGGGAAAGTGTGAAAACGTCAGTCACTCAGTCGTGTCCAACTCTCTGTGGCCGCACGGGCTGTAGCCCGCCGGGCTCCTCTGTCCACAGGATTCTCCAGGCAAGAATACTGGAGTGGGTTGCCAATCTCTTCTCCAGGGGATCTTCCTGACCCAGGCAGACTCTTTACCGCTGAGCCACCAGGGAACCCTCTGAATCACTTTGCTGCACACCTGAAACCAACTCAACATTGCAAATCAACTACACAGCAGTTTTAGAAAAGATTTAAAAATAAAAAATAGTCCCCACCAACTGGATGTCACAGCTCAGACAAAGCCATCTCCTCTTCCTGTGGTTCTCGCGTCCTGCTCCCCTCGCCGGGGTTCAAGGCAAAGGGCGATTGTCTCAGAAATGATGGCTGGACCCAGGGTGCACAAACAGGCCGTTTAGAAAAAAAAGTCTTTTGGATAAGCACGAGGTCCCGTCCCTGAAAGACGACACATAAAATGCAAGCCTAAGTATTTTCACACTCTAGTGCAATACCCTCCATAAACCCTAAGTATCTTAAAAACCCAGAAAGTTTCCTTTGAAAGTTCACCTGCAGCTATTTTTGCAGCTCTTTGTCAAAAGAGATGAGAGTGGAGTTTAAGGAGAACGTTAAGTGCCATCTGTTCTTCGACGCCGGGCGGCTGGCAGGCAGCATCATGATGGCCCTCCACGACGGAACTTCGTGCAGCGCAGGGCCCTTGCGGGCCAGTAATGGAGCGTACCTGACCATCTGCTTGTGTTCCCGTGCAACAGGACAACTCTATTTCTCCAAAAGAGCTCTCGGGCATCTGGTTGAAATGAACTGTGTAATTTTAGAGTTTCTGATAGTTTTATTTTTGCCATAAGAAGCATCCATGTCTTGTAACGAGTCCTTATTTTTCTTCAACCCAGAGACTTTGCTGAAATGGTAACTGCAAATAACAAACACGTCTCCCGGCCTCGTGTATATTTTAGGAACTGGCATCCAAAGCACCCAGCTCCCACTAAACACCAACAGGAACAGATCTCAGCATTTGAAGGAAAACACTCACAGAACATCAGTATTTTCATCCCAAGCTTGTCTTGTTTTGCTAAGTTTTGTTTTTAAATCACGGATGTGTGAAATCATGCACAGGCTTTACTGCGCCTATTTTCAGGCTGTCCAAAAGGTGGGTTTCTGGAGCAGAAGAGCCCTGACTCTGGAGGAGAACCCGGCAAAGCTCAGACATGGTCCACGGGCTGGGCGTGGTCCCCATCTGCAGTAGGTAAGATGCTACCTGGTCTGTCCACCCTCTGTCAAGGTGGCTTGGTTTCCCCCTGTTCCTGAGAAGAGTGACACGGCCTGGGGGGAGGCCAATGTTGTTCCCACGGTCATGGGGGTCGACCTACCAGAGCTAGAGGCTGCTGTTTTTCACAGCAGTACAGATGAGGGTGGACACTTAGTCAGTTTCTTCCTTGAGTCTCAAAGCACAGTTCCACAGAGCATGATGGGACATGGTCCAGGATTCCTTCTGCAAGTGTTCTTGGAAAACCTACAGCCTGGCCTTCCACAGGGGTGTCCCAAACTGGACTGGCATCGGGTGAGTCCTGAGCTGGTGGTGCCTCAAACAGGGTCATGAAGGGCCTCAAGAAGACTGCAGAACTCAGGGCTTCCTCCTGCCTGCCCCACCTTGGGTGTTTTCTGTCCCAGGGGAAACATCCATGCATCCCTGTTTCCATCTGGGAGCCCAGGACGCAGCCCCTCAGGCCCTCTGGCTTTCTGTATTTCCGGTCCCAGATCACAGGTACCTGTTTCCAGTACTTACCTCACCACGCCTCGACTGACCAGACTATCTGCATGGAGGCCGTGGACCTCAGTCATGAGTCACGTGGTGTTATTTGGGGAGCAGAAGGTGCACAGTGGCATACATGTCAAAGTTCCTTGAAGTCTGGTGATCCCGACATTCAATGTCCACCAAACCTTCCTCAGCACTTAAGTGATAGTGTTTCCAAAAAAAGTAAAAATGTATCTTTGCTTTAAATAGCAATATGTTTTTAGTCAGAGGATACTTATTTGTGATAAATGTGGCTTTATTGGCATTTGAACCAAGGAAAATTGCAGTGATGTTCACAGAGTTAGAGGGGATTCAGAGGGTATAGCTGAGTCCTGCTGGCTGCCTGCTTTGTATGTAAGTGCGGGTGGACTTTCTACAATGTTTCTACAAGATGGTTACAAACTAGGTAACGTCACCCCCACATTTCATTGGTGATGAAAACGACACTGGGAGACCAGCTAACCAACCACAGAGCAAAGATTCAGACTGAGGCCTGCCCAGTTCCAATGCTATATTTTTATTTCATACATCAAGAAACTTCCTTTTGTGTAAGAACCGGTTGGTTTGTATTCGACCCAGCCTACACTGGCACCAGGGCGAAGACACCACTTCTTGGCTTCCATTATCCTATTCTTCGGGTGTTGACTGTGGTTTTCACAGTCTTTCTAAAGATCGTCTAAGCTTGTACTGAAGAAGGCAATGGCACCCCACTCCAGTCCTCTTGCCTGGAAACTCCCATGGACAGAGGAGCCTGGTGGGCTGCAGTCCATGGGGTCGCGAAGAGTTGGACATGACTGAGCGACTTCACTCTCACTTTCCACTTTCGTGCATTGGAGAAGGAAATGGCAACCCACTCCAGTGTTCTTGCCTGGAGAATCCCAGGGACGGGGGAGCCTGGTGGGCTGCCGTGGGGTCGCACAGAATTGGACATGACTGAAGCAGCAGCAGCAGCAAGCTTGTACTAGCCAACACACGCATATTCAAGTTCCTAATACATTGTTTCCTTTCAATATTCGCTTATATTTTTTGGAATTTTAAATATTTCCGTTTCTTTTTTCTTTTTTTGTACATTAATTTATTTACTTTAATTGGAGGCTAATTACTTTATGATATTGTAGTGGTTTTTGCCATACATTGCCATGAATCAGCCATGGGTGTACATGTATCCCCCATCCTGACCTTCCCTCCCCATCCCATCCCTCAGAGTCGTCCCAGTGCACCGGCCCTGAGCACCCTGTCTCATGCATCGAACCTGGACTGGCACTGTGTTTCACATATGATAATATACATGTTTCTTGAAACTACATCTCAGGCGTAAGGCCTTCTCCTCCAGCCACTTGTCTTAAGGAGATGCCATGACTTTTAAACCGAGGCCCATGTGCGAGGCTTCAGAAAACAATCCAGGCTCTGAGAGGCTGGCGCCCAGAAAGCCGGCCATCATGACTGGACTGGCAGGGCATCCAGGGCACCTGCTGCAGGGCCGCTCTGCCCCTAGCGCTCCTTCTGGAACAGGGATGAGACGAGCGGGCAGACCCCACGCCCTGCGCCCGACACAGGCTGTTTCCATGTAAGCAGACGAGAAGCGCTGTGAAGGGTCCAATCTACACCACGTGTGTTGACTCACTTCCCTGTGAGTCGCCCACAACACAGTGGGGTAAACATAAGTGCTCTTGGTAGCCTGCTTGGGGTGAGCTAATGTTTGCCGTCTGTTCGCTGAAAGCCTGGAGTGTTAGCTTTGAAAAATGCGGCTCTGAGAGCCCCAGGCTAATGCATTTCGTGGGTGTGGGGGGTGAGTCCTGCAGCCCCGGTCTCCCCAGCCTGTTACTGATGGCAGAGGTCCTCAGCACAGGCCAGCAGGCTCTCCTTGGGACTGATCATGGCTGGGACCCCCCGACCTGGAGGATGAAATGGAAACAGCAGTCCTGGGGTGGTGCACGCTCTATCCTGCCAGACGCCACAGCCATTTTAAAGCCCCTTGCCAAACCGAAGATGAAAACTTGCACACGAGGGTACCGGAGCTCTGATGAAGATGTCAGACAAAGGCCAATTTTTCTTCATTTGATATCTCTGAGTCTTCATGGGGTTTCCACAACCAGGCGGTGAGCAGCTGGAAAAGAGCAGGATGATCTGACTTTCCGTTGTTTAAACCTGTTCCCTGGCAGGGAAGGGCTCCCCAAAGCCAGGCCTGGGTATGCGTGTCAGTTTTCTCCAAACGGAAGGAAATTTCTCAATTAGGAAACTTCACTGCCAGACCTTCCGCGATTACAGAAAGTACGAGTGTTAGCCACTCAGCCGTGTCCGACTCTTTGCAACGCTATGGACTGTAGCCGGCCAAGGCTCCTCTGTCCATGGGATTCTCCAGGCAAGAACCCTGGAGTGGGTACCTATCCCCTTCTCCAAGAGGTTAACAGAAGAGCTGGCACCAGCCCCTGCTGGTCTGCGGGGCGGGCTCTAGGCTCTCGATGGGTTTGGCCCTCAGTCCAGAGCCTGGATAAGCCGAGAGTCCCCAGTGGAGGATGTGACAACATGAAGGCCTGTTAGCAGCAGCCGCTGGGCTTCCCGTTGATTCCAATGCCACCGCCTCTCATTTAAAGAGCATAAGGGGTTTCTCTCATAGGCCACAGAGACATAGGCGAGGATCAACTCTGCCTTTGGCTCACACCTTTCTGTCTCCATCGAGAGCAAGTGGATGGAATTGGAAGATGCGCGCCTCTCTCCGGAAAGACAGCCGTGCTCTGAGGCTCCCAAGCGGCAAATTCTTCCTCGGAACATTCCCTTATCAAGACTGCACGCTACAGACAGAGCTGCTTTGAAAGTCAATGTCTTGCTCTTTTTTTGAAAGCTTTGCTCGCTGTGTGTTTTTAGATGCGAGCTTCAAACTGTCAGAGTTTCGTTGCCGTTGATAGAGGCGGCCGGGGATTGATGCCCAGAGGGTGGTCTGACTAGAAATGATGAGACAAAACTTGAATGCAATTAATTCTCCAGGTAATTCAAGGAAAGAAGGCAAAGAAGCCAGTCTCCTGGCTGCATGAGTGGGTAATCCATAACTGTTTTTTGGTCAGTGGAGGTCTTGCTTTCCTGGCTTTAAAGACACTTTTTACACACTTATTTGCCAAGATATACTTCTGACGTTTGAATCTGGTGGCCTCCAAGAAACATCGCCAGCAGCATCCTTAAGCTCACTAAATGCCAGCCGGCCGTTTGCGCACGTGTAGATATCAGCAAGGGAACAGCGGCTTTCTTTAAGGACGCCAAGTGCTTACACCGTATGCCTCTGTGAGCTTTCCATCTATTTTCAAGAAAATTTGCAGGGTGGATTTTTTTTTAAATTTTTTGATTCAGATATAGTTTATGGACAAAGTTGTGTTAGTTTCCGGTATACAGCAAAGTGGTTCAGATAGATAGATAGATAGACAGATGGATCGATAGATATGAAGTGTGAAAGTGTTAGGAGTTCAGTCGTGTCCAACTCTTTGCACAACCAAGGATTGTAGCCCACCAGGCTCCTCTGTCCATGGGATTCTCCAAGAATACTGGAGTGGGTTGCCATTCCCTTCTCCAGGGGTTCTTCTCAATCCAGGGACTGAACCCAGGTCTCCTGAATTACAGGCAGATTCTTTGCCATCTGAGCCACCAGGGAAGCTCAGATTCTTTCCATTATAGGTTATTATAAGATACCGTTACCCCCTTTTCCCCTTTGGTAGCCATACTATTGTTTTCTGCGTCTGTAAAACTGTTTTGTAAATAAGCTCCTTTGTATTATTTTTTTATTTCCACACATAAGTGATATCATATGATATTCATCTTTATCTGACTTACATCACTTAGCATAGTAATCTCCAGGTCCATCCATGTTACTGCAAACGGCATTATTTCATTCTTTTCTATGGCCAAGGTACAAAAGTTTTTTATTTGCATTTAGTTATTTCAGGTCTTATATAAAAATGTCAAAGCGTCTCAGGAAACATTGTGGCCACGTAACTGACCTCCAGCATTCTAAAGCTATAACCGTTTAGTTCTGGAATGTGTGTGGCTTCTTTGGGGCTGGCGGGTGTGCTCAGGCACCTTCACAAATGCACTAACAGCCACCGGATTGTACACTTGAAAGAGTTCTGTGGTATGTGAGGTGCACCTCAGTAAAAAAGAAAGGGAGACCAGCATTTCATGGAGACCAGATTTCAGCACGTCTACTACTGATTTCAGGGAGGCCTTTCAGCCAGGCTTCCGTCTGAAGGGTTTTGTTTCTGAAAAGTTCGTCTTGCTTAACTTCAACTTTTCTGTTCGTCTGAGCAAAAGTCTGGGTTTTTCAAGCTGTCATTTGTGACATGTTAAAAGGTTATGAAACATTTTTTTTTATTTTTTAACAATTTAATTATTTTTAATTGGAGGATAATTGCTTTACAATATTGCTTTGGTTTCTGCCAGACATCAACATGAATCCGCCACAGGTGTACACATGTCCCCTCCCTCTTGAACTTCCCTCTTACCTCCCACCCCATCCCACTTCTCTAGGTGGTCATAGGGCACTGGATGTGAGCTCCCTGCATGCAACTCCTTTTTTAGATTGGCAGATTTTTATCAGAATAAATCAGAATAGAAGATACACTGAGTTTCAGCTCCATATGCACTGGACCACAGTGTAAACAGGTTGTGGGCTGCGGCTCACATTTCAAAATTCAGAAGACCTCTGCACAGGTCTCCCTTTGAGCGATTTTGTGTTCAAGGATCCTGCACACATGGTGGACGTAACTTCCAGTCATTTCAGTCAAAAGGCCACACCTTCAAGCTCATGAGGCCTTACGTGGATGGACAGTACTACACGCAGACAATTTTAAAAAATAAAATAAATTAAACCTTCCTCTCTTTTTCTACAAAAGGGGATGTGATCATCGAGGATAAGAGCAAGCATTAATTTTGATAATTTTTCTGTCTTTGCTATACGTTAACTTTGTGCTGATAAGGATGGAGTTTGAGCAAAACTGGACAAGCATTATTTTAGTTCTGCTGACTTTGTTTTGTCTGTTTATCAGCTTGATTTGGGAGCAAAGTAGCATTTTGCAATAGCAGGAGCATTAGAGTATGCCATGTTACAGGGGGACATTTCTCTAGAATAAGTAAATATCTTTATTCATGTTAAGGATCCAGCAAAATTGAGAGTTAGTGAGCATGCATCAAAAACATGAAAGAACAGAGTGTAAACACCCAGGCGACCCTGAAACATGACACGATGCTTCTGAAATATAGCTGGAGGCAGTGCTTGTATATACACAGAGGTCAGAATGCAGCTTCTCAAGGATTACTGTGCTTTAATCTTGTTTTTCTACCATACTCCCGAATGTCCTCATCTCTCCCTAGTGCACTGATTCATTAATCAGTGATGTAGAAAAGTTAAAACTCTCACCAGCGACAGTACTGTCTCATATCATTACAGAGGATGTCTGAGGACACTTGGCAGATTGGGTATTGAAATCCCCACCCATCTGGTCACGTGATTCCTCACTCAGTCCAATGGCCACTTCTTTGGAAAGGGCCCTCCTGACCCCCAAGGTCATGGAGTTACCATATCATCTTATGCTTTTCCTTCTGCACGGGTCACTTGGCGTGTGTCTGCCAGGTTTGGAGGACAGTCTGCCCTCCGGGTGCTGTAAGATCTTTAGTTACCATTTTCTCCACTTAAGGATAGAGTGGGCTCAGCCTGGACCCCGCACCAACCAGAGGGTTTCCGGTAGACCGTCTCTCCGTGCCACTCACCTACACCCGCAGAATCCAGATCTATCTCACAGATCCGGGAAACAAAGAGCTCCCGAGGGCCGCCCACACCGTAGACTTCAGCGCGGTGCTCCCACTACTATAGCAACGACTGTAACGGGCTGCCCAGGTGGCTCAGTGCGGAACAATCTGCCGAGGCAGGAGACGGGGTTTGATCCCTGGGCTGGGAAGATCCCCTGGAGAAGGTAGTGGCAATTCACTTCAGTGTTCCTACCTGGAAAATCCCACGAACAGAGGAGCCTGGTGGGCTACAGTCCATGGGTTACAAAAGAGTTGGACACCATTAGCTACTTAAACAACAAATAACAGCATGTAATCAATTAATCAATTAACCTTTTATTTCCACTAAAGTGAGGTTTTTGTCTGTTGTTTACTGTTTTAATTTATTTGTAGTTGGAGGATAATCACTTTATAATATTGTGTTGTTTTCTGCATGAATCCACGGGCATACACATGTCCCCTCCCTCTGGGACCTCCCTCTCCCCCCATACCCCAGCCCTCCAGATTACGTGGAGCACCATGTTGAACGCGCTCCCTGCATCACACAGCAAGCTCCCACTGGCTAGCTGTTTTACATACTGTCGTGGATACGCTTCAGTGTTACTCTCACAATCCATCCCACTCTCTCATCCTCCTCTCCTTCCCCCTCCCTGGCACCCGTGTCCACAAGTTCGTCTCTGTGTCTGTATCTCCATAGCTACTGTGCAAATAGGCTCATCAGTACCCTCTTTCTAGATTCCATATATATGCTTTAAAATATGAAGTTTGTTTTTCTCTTTCTGACTGACTTCACTCTGTATGATAGGCTCTAGGTCCATCCACCTCATTAGAACTGTCTCAAATGTGCTTGTTTTTATGGCTGAGTAATACTCCATTGTATGTATGTGCCAGAACTTCTGTATTCATTCATCTGTATGGATGGACATCTAGGTTGCTTCCATGTCCCAGCTATTGTAAATAGTTCTGCGATGAACATTGGGATACACGTGTCTTTTCCAATTATGGTTTTCTCAGGGTATATGCCCAGTAGTATGCAGAAGACCCATGTTCAGTCCCTGGGTAGGGAAGATGCCCTGTAGAAGGAAATGGCAACCCACCCCAGTACTCTTGCCTAGAGAATCTCCATGGACAAAGGAGACTGTGGGCTATAGTCCACGGGGTCACAAGAAGTCAGACACAACTGAATGACTAAGCACAGCACTGGGGCTCCAAAATCGCTGCAGATGGTGACTGCAGCCTTGAAATTAAAAGACACTTACTCTTTGGAAGGAAAGTTATGACCAACCTAGACAGCATATTAAAAAGCAGAGACACTTTGCCAACAAAGGTTCATCTAGTCAAGACTATGGTTTTGCCAGTAGTCACGTATGGATGTGAGAGTTGGACTATAAAGAAAGCTGAGTGCTGAAGAATTGATGCTTTTGAACTGTAGTGTTTGAGAAGACTCTTGAGAGTCCCTTGGACTGCAAGCAGATCCAACCAGTCCATCCTAAAGGAGATCAGTCCTGAGTGCTCACTGGAAGGACTGATGCTAAAGCTGAAACTCCAATACTTTGGGCACCTCATGTGAAGAACTGACTCATTGGAAAAGACCCTGATGCTGGGAAAGATTGAAGGTGGGAGGAGAAGGGGATGACAGAGGATGAAATGGTTGGATGGCATCACTGACTCAAAGGACATGGGTTCGGGTGGACTCCGGGAGTTGGTGATGGACAGGGAGGCCTGGCGTGCTGCAGTCCATGGGGTCGCAAAGAGTCATACACGATTGAGTGGCTGAACTGTGCACAAAATTGTATCGTGTGCCTTTCAGCACACCTCTTTCATCTTTTATCCTAGAGGGACCTGGGCTGCAGGTTCCAACCTATGCAGACAGTGCTCTGCTCTCACCGCAGAAAGGGTCAAGGCTTCAAGCACTGCAGCATCGCAACACTGCTGTCTATATACGCATAGAAAGCAATACACATTTTCTTTCTGAAGTGTCTGTCCCTTTCAGAGGCATTAGAGTGGGTTGTGATGTTTTTAGGAATTTAGGTTTCTGTGAATCCTAAGAGGGAAGCTAAGTGGACATCCCCAAACCATTGTGGCCCTAATTTTGCCTGTTTCTACAGATGCAAAGATAAAGATAAAGATAAGAACATAAGCACCCTCCTCAATGACAATGCAATCACGTCCTGTACATTTTGTAGCTGATTGTCTCTGCCTTGGTTATGAGCTACTGGACGTGAATTTTCCTGCCTGTGTTTCTTCTCGCATGTTGTATTTCAGGGGGCTGGCTGCTTGCTGTCGTGTTTCCAGGGAACTTGGGGACTCTGCGGAGCAGCATCGCGCTGGCCTCCTCCCAAAGGGAACAAACACAGAGCATACACAGTGCACTTGCAAAATGTGATGTTCGTGAGTATGCCGCGAGAAAAATTGGAGAAAACCAGCACTATTTGGCCAAGGAAGAACACACAGACCAGCCAGTTCCACACCTGGCTTTCAAGAGGGGAGCCCAACACATAACCCAAGGCACAACTCTAAGACGCCTCACCTTGCATTCCATTCTTCATAACTCAAAAGGGATTCTGCAGAAACGAAAATGAAAAACACGTAGAAAAGATGGCCAGTGGAGCTTGGCAGAAGAGGAAGACGAGCCTCCAGAATATTCTTGGCAGAAACAACGAAGAACTTCAGTGGAAGGACTGGTTAAATTTTCCCCTTCTCTCATGTCAGTGCATGGCTAGCCTTTGAGTCTGATGGTCTGTGTTTGCTTTGTCACCAGTTTCAGATATTAAATGCTATCTATAGATTATGCACAAATATCAACATTTTTTTTTAAGAATGAAGTATTTTAATAACAGACCTTTGCAGTTGTTTGTGTGTTTTTAGACCCAGAGGAACCAAAACGGTTACTCCCACTTGGAGTATTTAGACCTGTCTCACTCGTGACACAGACCAGGCCTGAAACCCTACTCACGTGAGCCGGAGACAGGACGCGCAGATGACGGGACCGTAGTGTCCCTTTCTTTTGGCACTACATGCCGAGCGGCGCTCCCAGACCACATTCCACTGCAGTTATTAGTCAAAGTAATAGTTTATTTTTTTCGCCAGAAAAATAAACGGTGATGCACTCAGAGCAGCGTTGCCCTGAGCTGCGTGCGGGCTTTGTTTGACTTACCAAGGGCTCTGACGGAGAAAAATAGTCCCATAATGGATGAGGAGTCTGAGAACACGCTGCCTGCCAGCATTCATCTGGGAGAATTACATGGCACTGCCATCGAGGGGGACCACCAAGGGCTCTGTGGGGACCGAAGCGCCGGAGGAACTGCCCCGGGGGACCCAGGGTCTGAGCTGCCCAGCGACCACCAAGAACCAAAGCTGCCTCCCTGGAAAGTGGGGGAAGCCTGCTTCAAATGAGCAGAAGAGGTGACCAGGTGACTTTTTTCAGGTCACACTTAAACAGGAATATATGCCTGAGTGCTCAGTCATGTCTGACCCTTTGCGACCCCATGGACGGTAGCCCGCCAGGCTCCCCTGTCCGTGGGGTTTTCCAGGCAAGAATACTGGAGTTGATTGCCATGTCTTCCTCCAGGGGATCTTCTGGACCTAAGGATCAAACCCGCATCTCCAGCAGATTCTTTGCCACTGAACCACCCAGGAAGCCCCCAAACAGGAGTATAGTTCGTAGCAAACAGACTGGCTGAAACATGGGCTGTGACAAAAGCCTTTTGTATTTACGGATGGAGGTGAGACTAGTCATCCTTAAACAAAATGTTCCTAAACCTAAGCTTTATGCAGAACCCACATGCCCACTGTTCTGAATGTGGGCAGTGTTTTACTGGGGTGGGGTTTCAACTTCTGTACTCTCTGTGATATCACTTGTCTTTCAAGGTAATTTGGAAGATCCAATCGGGCATTGCTTGCAAGAATTCCATTTCAAATAGATTTCTGGCAAGGACAGTCACGTCACATCTGTCTCTCTCCCAGTTCTGCTTCCTCCTCTGCTACCATCTCCCTGGTTCCCCTAAGATATTTAACCCACTTTGAGAGCTGAGGTCACAGGTTCCAGAGCACCATGGGCACCTGACCCAAGGTGGTCCTGACCCAAGCCCCAGGGCCAGCTGCTCTCTTCCCAAGCAGGTCGGCAGCCATGTTAACTGGGCGACTTGTGAGCACCAAAGCTCATCTCATCAGAAGAGAGGAGTATCACTCTAGTACACCTGAGCTCCTTTCCTCCCTGACTACTGAATCCTGGGCCTTCTTTCTCCTCCCCTGAGAGGCCTGGGGCTACCTGGAAAGCTGTATGGTGCAACAGAGCTGCCCACATATAATAAGGACCCTCACCAGCCCTCCCAATGCCAGAAGCCCAGAGACAGCAGAACAAAGGGATTATCTCATGACTTAGGCCTGAGGACAGGCCCCAGGAGAAGACATATGAGGGAGAGAGAAACAGCCCCAGGAGACACACAGTCTCAATCTTAGTGCAGGTTCCCCAGGACCAAGGAGCTGGTCCCTGTCAGCGTCTGTGGAAACGTCAGGCTTCTCACGGGCCGGACACAAGCTGCAGGACAGGGTCACCAGGACAGACTCGCCCTGGCCCACAGCCAAGAGGGAGAGGGCGCCAACAGTCTGCAACCATGTCTGGGCTTCCTGGAAAACTCCCCCCATAGGCTATTTCCATACCATTCAAACAAACAAAAACAGAAAGTGCTTATAGATTTTTTGGTTGACATCTCTCGATGATGGATACCATAGTGCTTCAGGGAAAAGAACTGTTTATAGTTTAAAAAAAAATTCCTCGGGATAATACATCTTCAAAATTAAAATATGCACATACATGAATTAAACGAAAGACTTTGTGACATCAGGTTGTGAAGGAGCGTTTCGGAATGAGTGAGAGATTTCAAGGGTTGGGGAAAAATCAGAGCAAGTCATCACGTGTGCTCGTTCAGCCCTGTTGAGCCAAAAGAAGTCGTCACTCCCTTGGTTTGGAGGGCTAGTGACTTTCTCCCTTGTTTTCGCCCTTTTGATGCCTCCCCGACCGCACTCCCCACCCCCTCCACATTACTGCGAGGTCTTGACTCTACCTGCAAACTCAGAGACCAAGGGTCTCATCTGATTTAGTGTCTAGTAGGAGGAAGTGGCTGCTCCCCTTCTCAAAGCTCCAGGCCCAAGAGCCTGTGAGAGTCTCCAGGCCCAAGAGCCCCTACGTGACAGCAGGAAGAACCCCAAGAAGCTTAGCTTTCCCAACCCCCTTTGGCCTCACCTGGTGCCTGGGAGACAGTACCCCCTGCATCCTAAGGGCTCTGATGCTCTGAGAGGTGGCCTGGGGGGCGGGGGTGGTCCTACAGCCCAGGGCTGGCCCACAGCCCCCTGTGACCCTACACCCACCCCGTCGGGTCGGGGCAGCCGGCAGAGCTCCGCAGAGGCAACTTCCTGAGATTCGGGGCCGGCACCAGGCGTTCACCCTCCGTCAGAGCAGTGAGGGCTTAAGTGCTTTTGTGTTTAGTCCTTTATAAATAGTCTCCGCTATAGCATTTCTAAACACAATGGGCAGTGTTTAGCTTTTCCCAGGGTGACAGGGGACCGGGGACCGCCAGCCCGGAGGCCTGCTTTCCCATGGAGGGCACACCAGCCATCAGTCATGCGGGAGTGCCGTGTTTCCACCGGGAGCTCTTCTGCCCAGACTCTGACTCCAGGGCCAGGGTGTGGGCTCCAAGTCTCAGGCTGTGACGATCTATCACAGAGGCAGTGGGGGCAGAGGCGACTGGCTGTCATCTTCCGTCCTGTCTCCAAGGCCAACTCAGCTTCTTTCCTGCACCCCCCATCCCCTGACAGCTGCCCCCCAACTTTCCTGCCCTGACACAGGCAACCGGGCCACATTCAGTAAAAACTGACCAAACTGGGACTTCCCTGGTGGCCCAGTGGCTAAGACTCTGCACTCCCTATGCAAGGGCCCTGGTTCAGTCCCTGGTCAGGGAACCGGATCCCATATGCCTCTATTAAAGATCCCATATTCCACAACTAAGACCCGGAACGGCCCAATAGATAACATTGCTTGAAGTGATAGAGTTATAGGAAAGATAAAGAAGGCTGTTACAGTCTGTGGAGCTCCTTGGAGAGTCAGAGAAGCAAGCTTTCTTCTCAATTTATGAAACATCCTATAAAATAAATCAGATAAATTGGGACTGACATATATGCACTACTATATAATGAACTGAACTGAATATATATATATATATATATAAACAGATAACTAATAAGGACCTACTATATAGCACAGGGAACTCTCATCAATACTCTGCAATGACCCATATGGGAAAAGAATAGAAAAAAGAGTGAATATGTACATATATCCATATATATATATATATATATATATATGCATATGCATATATATATGGACTTCCCTGGTGACTCAGTGGTAAAGAATCCGTGTGTACTACATAGTTTTGAGACACGGGTTAAATCCCGGGGTCGAAAAGTTCCCCTGGAGAAGGAAATGATGACCTTCACCAGCATTCCCGCCTGGGAAATGCCATGGAGAGAGGGGCCTGGGGGGCTACAGCCCAGGGGTCATGGAAGAGCTGGACATGACTCAGCGACTAAACGACCACATCACCCTGTGTGCGTGGAACTGAGCGACCCTGCTGTGCGCCTGACACTAACGCATTGCACATCAGCTCTACTCCAGTAAAAAACGTTTAAAAATTTACCTTACCATGCTAAAAGAATAAAGTAAACTAAATATATAAGGTAAGCTTTGTTTTATTTGGGTAAATGGGTTACAGTGTGTAAAAGAAATCTGCAGGAGAACCTAACTGAAACGACGTGGCAATATGCCTTCCTTGGGCGAAAACTAAGCATCTTTTTTATGTTGTGATAATGGCCGCATTTACTTCACTTAAATAAAGAAAAATATCACCCGTGATAGAATTTAAACTATGTAGAGAGCTTTCATCTCTGAACAATTACATGATGCTTTAACATATTAAGATGCAACTAAGGGGACTGGGGTATTTCCAGGGTTGGCTGCTAATAATTCCTGAATAATTTCTTTAGCATGGTTTTTCCTCTTACTGATTCCTTATTGTTTCTAGAATTATTTTAATTATCACTTTCAGTGATGGTTTTGTCGCCAAGGCTTGGAGTGGGGTTTTAGAAATGCAGTTGTTGTTGCTGTTCAGTCGCTCAGTCGTGTCTGACTCTCTGTGACCCCACAGGCTGCAGCACGCCAAGCTTCCCCATCCATCACCAACTCCCAGAGTTTGCTCAAACTCATGTCCACTGAGTCGGTGATGCCATCCAACCATCTCGTCCTCTTGTCATCGCTTTCCCTCCTGCCCTCAATCTTTCCCAGCATCAGGGTCTTTTCCAATGAGTCAGTTCTTCACATCAGGTGGCCAAAGTACTGGAGCCTCAGCTTCAGCATCAGTCCTTCCAGTGAATATTCAGGGTTGACTTCCTTTAGGATTGACTAGTTTGATCTCCTTTCTGTCCAAGGGACTCTCAAGCATCTTCTCTAGCATCACAATTTGAAAGCATCAGTTCTTTGGTGCTCAACCTTCTTTATGGTCCAATTCTCACATCTATACATGACTACTGGAAAAACCATAGCTTTGAAACCATAGCTTTGACTATACCGACCTTTGTCAGCAAAGTGATATCTCCGCTTTTAACACACTGCCTAGGTTCGTCATAGCCTTCCTTTCAAAGAACAAGCGTCTTTTAATTTCATGGTTGCGGCCACCATCCTCAATGACTTTGAAGCCCAGGAAATAAAAAATCTGTCACGGTTTCTACTTTTCCCCTTCTACTTGCCTTAAAGTGGTGGGACCCCATGTGATGATCTCAGTTTTTTGAATGTTGAGCTTCAAGCCAGCTTTCTGGCTTCAGTTCTCCTTCACTTTCTACCATTAGAGTGGTATCATCTTCATTTCTGAGGTTCCTGACACTTCTCCCTGCAAACGTGTGCAGGGCCGCTCAGTAAGGCCAGCGCAGCCACTGTCCTGACTTACCTGCAACCCAAGCGATGGCCAGTTTAACAAGTCTCCTCAAAAGAGACGTTTTGTAATGCAAGCTTTCCATTCCACACCCCCTATTTTTTTATTATAAACAAAAAGTGCCTTGTAATGTACAAACCACAGTCCATTTGACAAAAATTCACACTGCATATGTACATAATGATGAGGGGGAAATATTCTCAAGTACCAATGTTATGGGTCTATCAAGGAGAGGTTTCAGTCTTTAAAACCTTCACCCAGAGGGAAATTCTCCTTTTCGTGCCAGTGTTGGGGGGTCTATTGTCAAGAGTGAGTTTTTATATGTGAAACATCAGCTACTGAGATAAAAATCACACATAGGACCAATTTCCTGGAAGAAAAATCGAGTCCTGTGTGGGCGTTTTGTCCTATTTATCCATCATTTTAATAATGTGTCCATTCTTTTTAAACCTTCAATAAGGAGGACTAGCTATTTTACTCTGGAAATGCAGGAAGAGCCCCTCCAGTGGCTGGGGGGCTGCTCTTGGTGTATTTCCCTCTCTCCTCACCTCCCCTTCTCTCTCCAATGAGGGACATTAGCCGTCCAAGAGAATGGGCCATGTGCTCCCTAAAAAGCTAGTCACTTGGTATGCTGTCCTGCCCTTTGCCAGGAAGGACTTCAAATGTGTCACACAGAACCTAAAGTTAGTGGAAGGAAAGAAATCATAAAGGTCAGAACAGAAACAAATGAAATAGAGACTAAGAAAACAATAGAAAAGATCAATGAAACTAAAAGCTGATTCTTTAGAAAGAAAAACAAAATTGACAAACCCATCAAGAAAAAAAAGGGAGGGGGTCCAAATCAATAAAATCAAAAATGAAAAGAATTTACTACAGACACCACAGAGATGCAAATAATCAGGAGAGACTACTATTTATGCAAGCAACCGCATGCCAATGAAATGGACAACCTGGACGAAATGGACAAATTCATAGAAAGGACAATCTCCCGAGGCTGAACCAGGAAGAAATAGAAAGCATGAACAGAATGATTACCAGTACTGAAACTGAATCTGTGGCTTAAAAACTCCCAACAAACAAAAGCCCAGGGCCAAATGGCTTCACAGGTGAACGCTACCAAACATCTCCAGAAGAGTTAACACTGATCCTTCTGAAGCTGTTTCAGAAAAATTGCAGAAGGAACACTTCCAAACTCATTCTATGAAGCCACCATCACCCTGATACCAAAACAGACAAAGATATCACAGAAAAAGATAACTATAGGTCAATATCATTGATGAGCATAAATGCAGAAGTCCTC
The DNA here is from genome assembly GCF_029407905.1 of Bubalus kerabau. Lineage (NCBI taxonomy): Eukaryota > Metazoa > Chordata > Mammalia > Artiodactyla > Bovidae > Bubalus > Bubalus kerabau. The sequence goes on from NC_073641.1 coordinate 71,259,095, forward strand.
AACAAAACACGAGCACACCGACTCCAATAACACACTAGAAGGACCACACACCATGATCAAGCATGTCTGAACACAGCCCCCAGCCTCTCCTTTCAGGACCGTGAGCCCCAAGCGGCACTCAGTCTGGGGTCCTGAGGGCTTCACCTGTAGGACAGAATCACCCGTGATTCTTCCGTGAGATGCAGACAAGACACCTGACTCAGGTGCAGAGAGGGCTGCTGGGACCCCCGAACCTGGGAGGGGGGCCTTTTCCAGTCCTCCCTTCTGTGCCTTCATCCTCTTCCTGTCTCCTCCAGAGGGTCTCCTTTCCCCACCCCCACCCCAGGCAGGGGTGAGAGTGGCAAGCAAAAGTGACCAAGGCCAGCTTTGGTGGGGCTCACGTTTTGGGGCCGGAGGCTGATGGCAAAGGGCACGGATCCCAGGTGGGGGCAGTGTGATTGTGGAGGAGGCAGACGTGTCCAATGGGAGGCGGGAGGATGCCATTTCCAGCAGGTGGGCAAGGATAGCTGGTCTCCAAGTAGGTGACGTTCGAGCACAGGCCGGAGGAGGGTGGAGGAGGCCCGGCACACCTTTGAGGGAAGAGCGTTTCCAGCAGAGACAAGACGTGCAGCTGCCCCCAGATGGGAGTCTTCATCACCACGTGCACTGCTTTCAATGTGACTGGGTCGTAAAGGAGGTTTATGCGCAGCTTTGATGACAGGAAACGTCACCAGCAATAGCACTAAGGAAGCCAAGAGAAGAAAACATTGTTTCTTGCTAATACTTTCTTTTCACCAACATCTTCAGTTACTTTTTTCTCAACTTACCTAATCACATATCCATGCATAAAAATTCACATTTCTTTCTATCTTGAATATTTTAAAATGTGCAATTATCCCAATGCGGTAGGCAATCCACAGTACATCACTGTTACTTATGTGAGCCTTTTTTCTTTCTTGCCTACTGGTACAACTAGTTTACCTAAGTTTCTTGGCTCTTTGTACAACTTCTTCTGTAAATTGAATATTCGAAGCGTTTTTTTAACTTTTTGATTTGCGTTCTTACTGATTTTGTGAGTTCTTATATATTAAAATCTTTAAACTTCATTTATAATATTTTCAAATTTGTCATGTGCCTTTTGATTTTTACCATATTTTGACCTACTTTTTACCACATACAAAATAAATGTGTGTATTCTACCAGACATTTTCACGATGCCAACCCACAGCGGCTGATTTCCCTTTGCAGTAGATTCGTCATTACCACTTACCGCGGCTTTAGCCACCCTCACGATTTTGGGTTCCAGGTTTGCAATTCAACATGAATCCATCTGTAAACCCTGCTGCTGCATTTAGGAAAGCTGACACACCATTGGTACAGTTTCGACTCTTTCACGGGTCTTCAGTCTCCCCACACCATTTATCAGCTAGTTTCTCCGTGCCTTCAAACCGAGATGGATGTGAAAGCATCAGTCCTGGGAATTTTAAACCGAAACCTCCATTGTTAGAAATGTCTCATTTTACAAATTGGAGACAGTAAGAGTCAGAGAACTTTAGCAAATTCCTAGCCCTGGGGTGTTGTGTTCTCACAAATCCAGGCTTTGGAGACGGTCCTTGGAGAAACTCAGGACTGATGCTCGGGGCTCCTGGGCTGAACCACAGCTTCCTTCCCTGGCCGCGGCAGCTCACAGACACCCCCGAGGTGAAGAGCCTTCTCAGGTCACCCTTAGTGACAGCAACTTGCCTTCGGTATCCTTCTCAGAGCCGGGAGGATCTTTACAGAACGCCAGCCTCTGAAAACGATACCAAGAACAGCCAGTAGGAAGCTCTCTCCCTATCCTCGGCTTCCAAAAGTGTGAGGAGTTCAGTGTCCTTGAAATCAAGTACCTCTCAACAAGGAGGGCTTCCTGATCTGAGAGTATCTGTTCTAGCATTTGATAGTTTGACTGGGAGAGGGAAAGATGCATTTTATTTAAAACCGATCAGTTCAGTTCAGTTCAGTCGCTCAGCCGTGTCCGACTCTTTGCGACCCCATGAATCGCAGCATGCCTGGGATCACAGGCCTCCCTGTCCATCACCAACTCCTGGAGTTCACTCAAACTCACGTCCATCGAGCTGGTGATGCCATCCAGCCATCTCATCCTCTGTCGTCCCCTTCTCCTCTTGCCCCCAATCCCTCCCAGCATCAGAGTCTTTTCCAATGAGTCAACTCTTTGTATGATGTGGCCAAAGTACTGGAGTTTCAGCTTTAGCATCATTCCTTCCAAAGAACACCCAGGACTGATCTCCTTTAGAAAGGACTTGTTGGATCTCCTTGCAGTCCAAGGGACTCTCAAGAGTCTTCTCCAACACCACGACCGATAATATTGTTTAAAAGCTTATATGAGGGATTCTAGTGGGTTCTTTCAAATGATGTGCTTCAAATTGTGGTGTTTCTTTTTATTTTTTTCCTTAAAAGTAAGCTCTTGTTGAGATTTGTTGGAAAAATTTGCTTAATTAATGACACTTCTCCCCCTGGAGAAGGAAATGGCCACCCACTCCAATAATCTGGCCTGGAGAATTCCATGAACAGAGGAGCCTGGCAGGCTACAGTCCATGGGGTTGCAAAGAGTCAGGCATGACTAAGCAACTCTCATTCCATGTTAGTTCAATATAACTAAGCAAGTAATTATGAACAATACATCGTATTTCAAAGTTTCTCTTTATAAAGATGTATTAGCAAAGCAAATCTATTTAAAATACTTTAGTATTAAACTTCTAGAAGGACTGATGCTGAAGCTGAAGCTCCATTCCTTTGGCCACCTGATGCAAAGAGCTGATTCATTGGAAAAGACCCTGATGCTGGGAAAGATTGAGGGCAAAAGGAGAAGGGGGCGGCAGAGGGTGCAATGGTTAGATAGCATCACCGACTCAATAGACATGAATCTGAATAAACTCTGAGAAAGAGTTAGGGACTGGGAAGCCTGGTGTGCTGCAGTCCATAGGGTCACAAAGAGTCAGACATGACTTAGTGACGGAACAATGACAGTATTAAATTGTATATGTTACATCTACTATTTTGTAGAATGTATATCATGTATATCAGTGGTATTCAAAATCAAACACAAAGTTAATACAATTCTCATGAAAAGATGCATAATTTTAAATGAAGCATTTATATATATTTAGTAGGGAGATGTTAACAGGGAAAATGATATATTTTTCTCAAATTATTTATCTTGGCAATTACTATGAAATCACTGAAAATATATAATGAGGGCTTCCCTAGGGGCTCAGTGGTAAAGAATCTGCCTGCCAGTGCAGTAGACAGGGGTTGGAGCCCTGATCCATGAGGATCCCACATGCTGTGGAGCAACGGGGCCCGTGCACCGCAACTCTAGAGCCCACGCTCTGCGGCAAGAGAAGCCCCTGCAGTGGGAGCCTGTGCACCGCAGACGACGCAGCATAGCTAGGAAGCAGCCCCAGCTCACAGCAGCCAGCGAAGAGCCCTCCCAGCAAGGAGACCCAGTGCAGCCAAAAATAGACAAATAGATGAATAAAATGCTTTTAAAAAACCACTCATAAAATACATAATAAAGTTTGATGCCATAGCTGTCAAAAATATTTTCCAAATGGTGATAATTTTTCAGAAATTAGAGTAAATTGAAGCTATTTGAGAAATACTATTATGATCCTGTAGCTCAATGGAGTATCTAGATCATGAAGTCTATTAAAAAAAAAAATGTCTTCCTTGGGGGAGGTTAAGAGAGTAAAATGGAAGCATATGCATTGCTTCCCTTGTGGTTCAGCTGATAAAGAATCCGCCTGCAATGCGGGAGACCTGGGCTCGATCTCTGGATTGGGAAGATCCCCTGGAGAAGGGAAAGGCTACCCACCCCAGTATTATGGCCTGGAGAATTCCACAGGCTGTATAGTCCATGGGGTCACAAAGAGTCGGACACAACTGAGCAACCTAAAAAATCATCATATACATAGGCACCACCAGATGTAAGCTAGATGGCCAATGGGAACCTGCTATATGACTCAGGGAACTCAAACGGAGACAACCCAGAAAGGGCAGGAGAGGGCGTGAGGCAGAGGGATGTTTAAGACGGAGGCGGCATACGTACTGCTATGGCTAACGGATGTGGATGCACGGCAGAAATCAAGCCAATATTGTAGAGCAATTATCCTTCAATTAAATACATTTTAAAAAGAGAGAGGGAGGGACGTCCCTGGTGGTCCAGTTGCTAAGAGTCCGCCTGCCAATGCATGGGACTTGGGTTCGATCCCTGGTCCAGAAAGATCTCACATGCTGGGGGGCAGCAAAGCCCACGAGCCACAGCTACTGAAGCCCAAACACTCTAAAGCCCACGCTCTGCAGCAAGAGGAGCTACTGCATTGAGAAGCCCACGCAACACACCAGGAGAAAGCTAGCCCGCACGCAGCAGCAGAGACCCGGCACAGCCAGAAATAAATACATAAAAATGTTAAAGAGGACAGGAAAGCATGGGACAAAAACCAAACAGAGAAAGGGAAGTTACAGAGGGTTTAGGGGAAATGAACCCCAAGAACAAAAATAAAGTCTTGTGCGTGGTCAGGACTGGCTAAGATTTTAATGAAATTAACTGGGTGAATGTTAACTGGTGCAAAAACAAACAAACAAAAAATAGAAATTATCTTCTTCCCCGATAAAGCTACTTGGAAATGCTTCAGTAATGGCCACAGTGATGTTTGCACGAGGTCTGAGTGTCCTCGGCCTGGCTATCCCCCATGTGGTGCCCTGCTCAGGCTCAGCACTCTTTCCTTGGGGTCGTCCTGGGTGGGGCTCGAATCTTCTGCAGAGTTGGTGGTGAAGGACCACAGACAGACAAGCCCAGCCATATAAGATGCCACTCTCACCCCTTCGCTCAGTTGTGAGGGTCTGAGTTGCAGGAATGATGCGATCCCCGATGGCTGAGTCTTCATGGGCACTCTTGCTTCAGAAGGCTGCAGCCTGTGTGCTTCCTGCATCTTCAAGGCTAGACAACCACGGTGCGGCGTGCTTGCTGTAAGTCTCCAGAAGACAGTTGCATGGATCCTGAATTCAGGCGTAGAAATGCCCCCTCTGGTCCCAGGCCTGGTCTTCTTTCTCATGGCTGATAAATAAGGCTCAGATGTCCAGTAGGGTTTGCATTGCAAATGCTCAGGAATTGTTTCTTCTCCGTCTTCAAACTCCTCTGCTCCGGAGGGGTTTTCCCCTTCCGCATTTGCTTATCCTGATGTTTCTCTTTGCATAGAAAGCAGTCCCATAATCCTGCGATCAAAGCGCGCTGAGTTTATTGACTGACTTCCTGGTGTCAGAGGTGAGGACGTGCTGCCAGACACAGGGGATATTAGGAAGTAGAAAGGGTTACAAATATGAAAGCAGGGGATAAAATGCCAGCACCAAAGAGATCTTTAATGCTCTCATAATCAGCCGCACGAGATTCCGAACGCAGCTCGAGCAGCCAGTCCACTGGTCTGAATAAGAAAACACACCATCGACAGCTCTGGAAGGGGACCCTAGAGATGGCCGCTCTGCACCAGCAGCCCAGGGGCCAGCCAAGGGCGGGACAGGGCGGGAGTCCTGTGTGGGCCACACCGCAGACGAAGACGGGAAGGCAGAGGAGCTGGGGGGCTGAGCCAGAGCACAGACGTGGATGGAGTCAGCACCCTGCAGCTCTGCAAACACGGCGCACCCCCCTCCCCGCCCACCCCACCCACCCCGGGGAAAGCCGGGCTCACAGCTCTGGCAGGAAGGACCCTGAAGTCCGCCTTGGCCCCTTCACTGGGGCTTTAATTAGTCTGATTAAGCTCAATTAGTTTGCTTTGTGGAAACTGCCACCTCTCGTTACAAAGAGACTGTGATTCACAGCCAAGGTGGCAGCAGGTAGCTCCTTGCTGGGGCCCATCTCCAAACCCTCGGACTCTCTGATGCAGGAAGAGTATTAGCTTGCCATTTTCCGTGTCTGACTGTTGAAGCATTTTCCCCACATCTCAGTGCCAGTGCATGGAGGGCTAAGCACCATGGACCCTGCCCAGAGTGTGTGTAAGAGTGTGTGAGTACGTGAATGCATGCCTCAGTGTGTGTGTGTGTAGGTGTGTGTGCATATGTGTGTATGTCTGTGCATGAGTGCATGTACATATGTAGGCATGAGTGTGTGTATGTAAAGGTATGCTTTCTGTGTGTGTGTAGATGTGTGTGCATATGTGTGTATGTCTGTACCTGAGTACATGCACACATGTGTGAGCGTGTGTGCCTGTGAGTGTGTGCATTGTACATGTGGTGTGTGGTGGGGCCGTGGAGCCCTCGGCAGTGCTCAGCCCGGGCTCATCTATGTGTTCAGTACAAGCACCTGCTTCCATCAATCAAGAGACACGTGCTTTTGGACCAAAGAGGCTTTTCTGGGTCTTCAGCGCTGCAGACCCACACACACGAGTGTCACACATTCTCAGGGGTCTAGACTGCCAGGTGGCAACCCGAGGGGATGCCCACGCAGAGAGAGGCCCCCGCGCAGGGCTGGCCCGAGATCAGCAGCGAGCAAAGCTGGCTGCGACAGCCGCGCTTCTGCAGGAGGACGCCCGCTGTTCCCGGGCCTCACACGGGTGTGACTGAGGCGCCCCCGGGGTCTTCTCTGCTCAGCCACCCGCCTCCCACGTGCAGGGCCCACCTGTCCTGCTTGGCCCTGGGAGCCCGGGTTCTCCTCAGCCCACACTCAGAAAGGTCAGCCACTGCTCTGCCTGGGCTTGCCCTGGAGTCCCTGAAGCCAGGACGCGTCTGTCACCGCTGTCCCCCGAGGCCTGGGGGGCCTGGCACGTCGCGGACATTCAGTGCTGCCCGGGGCCGGCCCACCTCCCCCACTCTTGCTCCTTCTCCTTCCAAGTGACCACTGACCCCAAAACTCCTCCAGTTGATTGATAAGTTTGCTTTCACATACAGAGCGGCTCCTCTGAAACGTGTTCCAGTCAGTTGCCAAGACTGTTTAGGTGGGATATTGCATATGTGTTGTGTGTGTGTGTGTTAGTCACTCAGTTGTGTCCAACTCTTTTGTGACCCCATGGACTATAGCCCACCAGGCTCCTCTGTCCGTGGGGATTCTCCAGGCAAGAATACAGGAGTGGGTTGCTGTGCCCTCCTCCAGGGGATCTTCCCGATTCAGGGATCCAACCCATGTCTCTTACATCTCCTGCACTGGTAGACAGGTTCTTTACCACTGGCGCCACCTGGAAGCCCCAGATACTGCGTTCATGACAACCTAAATGTCACCCTCCTTTTACCAAACCACGCATGGCTCTGAAGCTTCCGCTATCTGCAGGGAAAAGGCCAGCAGGTGGGTGGTGCGGGTCTCTTTTAGACGTGGCCACATGCTCACGGCCGCACTGTCCCCCGTTGGCCATCAGATGGCCCTTGGCCATTGCGGTTGCCTAAGTTTGAAACCTTAAGCTGAGGAATGCCAGTGTCTATTGTTAACAGGCTCTTATAGCCACCAGTAAAGCAACGACATCACTTTGCCAAAAAAGGTCCATATAGTCAAAGCTATGGTTTTTCCAGTAGTCGTGTACAGATGTGAGTTGGACCATAAAAAAAGCTGAACACCAAAGGATTGATATCTTTGAATAGTAGTGCCGGAGAAGACTCTTGAGAGTCCCTTAGATGGCAAGGAGATCAAACCAGTCAATCTTAAAGGAAATCAACCTTGAATATTCATTGGGAGGACTGGTGCTGAAGCTGAATCCCCAATACTTTGGCCACCTAATGAGAAGAACTGACTCACTGGAAAAGACCCTGAAGCTGGTAAAGATTGAAGGCAAAAGAAGAAGAGGGTGGCATACGATGAGATGGTTCGATAGCCTCACAGACTCGATAGGCATGGATGTGAGCAAACTCTGGGAGATAGTGAAGGACAGGGAAGGCTGGCATGCTGCAGTCCATGGGGTGACAAAGAGTTGGACATGACTTAGCAACTAACAACATAGCCAGAAGACCTCGTCCAGGGCCTGACATGGAGCAGAGGGCGAATCAACACTGTTTCGATGGGTGAATGAACAGGTGAGTGAATGAATCAGTGCTAGAACTCTGTGCCTGACAAACTGCCAAGGAACATCAATGAAAAAACAAGTTGAAATGAGAAATGCTGTCCTATTACAATACTCCAGTCATATTCTGCTGAAAAGGGTCATTTTGGTTAACATTTGCATAACATATGGTGGAGTCTGCTGAATTATTTACAAGACATTCAACAGAAAGGTAATTAAAATGTGTTTGTAGTAAAAAAAAAAATAGAAAAAAGATTCAGAATCAGCAACTTGTGCCTCTACTTCTCCTTCCTTTAACATCCCTGGAGGTTGGTGTTATACCTGGTGGTCCACTGGATGCAACTTGATCCAGGGTTTAAAAAAAAATGCAGTGATTTCACATGCTTGATTTCACGTGCTTTCATGGTGCAACTGCTCAGACTTGTGTAGATGGTGGTCTTCAAGTGGGAACCCCTTCTCTGAAGCCCAGTCCCCACAACTGGTTATGTGACCAACAACATGTAAATGCTCTTACTAACCTGCTTGCCACATCTGTGACCATGGAAATTGGGCCAGAATCGGCCCTTTCTTCATTCTGAGTAGTTCCCTACCTCCCAGATTCCTGGCTTTTGCAGTATGTTTTTCAGGATACACTTATGCTTATCAGGAGACGGTAGAAGTGGAAGCAGCATAAACATCTCAGTTTCTGGGAAAACTGAGCTGCTGAATTTAGCAGCTGAATTTGGTGTGTTCCTGCTGCCAAGAGTGAGACGGTGCTGGGCCTGGGCTCTGAGGGGGTGATCAGATCCCTGCTCTCGGTGCAGGAGGGGGTGGGTCTGCTTGTGTTTGTAGCCCCAGGTCCTAACTCTCAACAGCCTCCTACTTAATGCTTAATGAACACTGGACTTCGCTGGCAGCTCAGTTGGAAAGAATCTGCCTGTGATACAGGAGACAAGGGTTTGAGACATGGGTATGATCCCTGGGTCAGGAAGGTCCGCAGAAAAGGAAATGGCTACTCACTCCAGTATTATTGGCTGGGAAATCCAATGGACAGAGGAGCTTGGTGGGCTTCAGTCCGTGGGGTTGCAAAGAGCTGGCCGTAACTGAACACGAATGCACATGGGCACCTTAGGGTGCTAGGGCTTCACTACTTCAGGAATCCCAGTCCAGAAAGGCCATTCCTGCCACACCATATCTTGGGCTTCCTACAACGTGGAGGTTCCTAGGAGGTCAGACAGCTATTAGAGTCTTCAAAAGACCTAGGGGAGACCTTCCAACCCTCTTCACATTTGGGCCTGGAACTGTGCAGGGTCTCCTGTGCCACAAAGTGCTAGTCTGGGGGTGATAAACCAGCTCAGATTCATGGGGTATTATATCAACTCCATGGACATGAGTTTGAGCAAACTCCAGAAGACAGTGAAAGATAGGGAAGCCTGGTTTGCTTCGGGCCATGGGGTCACAAAGAGCTGGACATGAATGAGCAACCGAAGAACAACAAATATAGACTGTACCTTTGATGGAAACAGTGTCAAAGAATCTGTGATTCTATTCAGTCTGCTGCACATTCATGCTACAGATAAGAAAACAAGCAAAGATTTACGGTGACCTACTCATTCACATGATGCATAAGGCTGAAGTTGTTCCCATCATAAAGTGCTATGGCTTTTAAGATTATCTTCATTGTCTTCAGGTTGGCGAGGTCTAGTGGGCTCCAGACTAAGAAATATTTCCTCAATCTTCTCCAGTCCTTACTTTTGAATAACACAAATGACTCGAGGAAGAACAAGGAGATATTTAGAGGTTGATTTCTTTGTCAATGGGCTTCCCTGGTGGCTAAGCTGGTAAATCCACCTGCAAGGCAGGAGACCTGGGTTCGATCCCTAGGTTGAGAAGATCCCCTGGAGAAGGGAAAGGCTGTTCACTTCAGTATTCTGGCCTGGATAATTCCATGGACTGTATAGAACCAGTCCATTCTGAAGGAGATCAGCCCTGGGATTTCTTTGGAAGGAATGATGCTAAAGCTGAAACTCCAGTACTTTGGCCACCTCATGCAAAGAGTTGACTCATTGGAAAAGACTCTGATGATGGGAGGGATTGGGGAGGGAGAAGGGGACAACAGAGGATGAGATGGCTGGATGGCATCACTGACTTGATGGACGTGAGTCTCAGTGAACTCCGGGTGTTGGTGATGGACAGGGAGGCCTGGCGTGCTGCGATTCATGGGGTCGCAAAGAGTCAGACACGACTGAGCGACTGATCTGATCTGATCTGTATAGTCTATGGGATCACAAAGAGTCGGACACGACTGAGCACTGGTCACTTTCCTGGCTAACAATTAACAAATAATCCTACTCAGTACACAGAACCAGTGTTCAATTGGTTCAAATTGAAAAATATCATGTCTGTAAATGATCTACTAAATATAGAGCTGAATGATAGAATTAATGCAAATTCTATCTTGAAAATATGTTTTATAAAAACCTTGATGGAAGTAGCCACAGTTCCTATTAAATGTCCTGCTGGAGAGCACATGTACAAAGCATTTGACAATCAGCCCAACTTTAACCATTTTCTTTCATACATCTGGTTTCTATTGTTTGAATTCTATTTCACACAAATAGCAAAGAGTCCAGACAGCATCTGTATAAAGTCATCTTTAAAACAATTAAATTTTACCTTACCTGCTGCTGCTGCTGCTGCTAAGTCATTTCAGTCGTGTCCGACTCTGTGCAACCCCATAGACGGCAGCCCACCAGGCTCCTCCATCCCTGGGATTCTCCAGGCAACTACTTGGCTATAAATCACAGCCTGACTTTTAGATGCTGAGGACACAAGACATAAGATGCCCAGGGTGAGAAAGCCAAACATGCATGCAGTATCACTCCACAAAGTCTTCATCATCCATCCCAAAGGACACACAGAGATCAGGGCATGAACACAGAAAAAAGTCAGGCCACAACCATTTAACCAGTAAGCAGCTGAGGAAGCCCCTTGGCTGCGGGAGGGAGGGGAAGTAGCCAAACTGCTTTAGGAAAAAGGAGGTCAACACCCCAGCAGTAATGAGCACACCCCTGCCCAAACCTGGTTTCTAAAACTCTTCTCCAACAACAGAAACTAGGGCTACTTGGAGAAATGGCTGACTCTGGGACTGAGTCTAGACATGTGTATAGTCTAGTCTGGAATAGCTGGAATATTGTAGCACCAGAAAGGAAGCCACGCAGAAGAAAGGAATGGTGACATACGGGCAGAACACAGGAGACGACCCAAAAAAGCTCAAAGTATCTGGCCAGGGCTGGGCTGTCTGAGCAACGAGATAAACAACTCAGTGTTGGATTATAAACCAAAGAATAAAAGAAATACCCATGCTCTGTACTGATGAAAATAATTTACTGAATAAATAAACAAGAAAATAAGAGTGAAGGGATGCAGTCTTTTATGCAGAAATATTGGGATAGTTTATGCCTATACTATGCACACACTGATAGGTAATATCTTCTTGCTTCTCTCCCCTGAGTTGTGGGCTGCAATTGGTGACGTTTCGAAAATGCACAGTATGAAAATGGAGAGAAAATGACCCTTTACAGAAACCCGACAAATGCTGCTGCTGCCAGCTGCTCAAGCCAACATCATCAGGGATAAGGCCTGTTATGGCAGGACCCTGGAGAGGGTCTGATGAGAATGTCTCTTTACCCCGATGGTCTTCCTTCCAAAAGCCCATGTATGTGTGCGCAAGGGCTCAGTCATGTCTGACTTTTTGCAGCCCATCGACTATAGCCCGCCAGGCTCCTCTGTCCATGGGATTCTCCAGGCAAGAATACTGGGGTGGGTTGCTATGCCCTCCTCTAGGAGATCTTCCCAACCCAGGGATCAAACCCGTGTCTCTTATGTCTCCTGCATTGTCAGGTAGGTTCCTTACCACTAGCGCCACCTGGGAAGTCCCCCGGAAGTCCATAACCCCTATCTAACCACAGGAAAACATTATAAAGGCCCAAATTGGGAGGCATTCTATAAAATACCTCACCAATACTCCACAAACTTCCCAACTTCATCAAAAACAAGGAAAGTCTAAGAAACAGTCCCAGTCCAGAGGAGGGTAAGGGAACTGGACAAGTAAATGGACTGTGGCCTCTGAATGGGATCCTGAGAAGGAATAAGGACATTAGAGAAAAGACTAGTGATATCCTAGGAAAGTATGGCGTGTGGGGTATAGTAACACGGCAGCGTTGGTTTATCAGTCATGTCGAATGTATGGAGATGGGAGGTGTTAACTACAAGGGGAGCCGAGTGGAGGGATGCAGGGAATTTACCATGTTTGCGGCTTTCCTGTGAGCCTGAACATACTCCGAGAAGTTCATGCAAAGCTTGTAAAACACAAAATCTTCCCTGCAATTCTCAGACACATCTTCCTTCTCAGTCAGACTGCTGCCTGAGACGGATGCCCTCTGAGCCGCGAGGCTGGCATTCAACGCAAGGCTATGTCTACCAGGTTAGGACCAAGATTGCAGGATGACCCTCCTGAAACATAAAACAGCATCTCAACACTGGCTCTCTGAGCATTGGTACAGGATCCGTCCACACTCTTGCCTGTCCCTGAACCACGCCTTCAAGGATGTTTACCTAACAGGGTGTGCAACAGAGGGCGGGGTTCGTGTAATCCTGGACACAGAACAAAGAGCTAGTTCACATTATTGTCATCAAAGGTGGAGGCAAGTGAGAAGAAGAGGTTTCCAGAATCGTGCATCTGGGAAAACAGCTTCCATCGGCAGGTGGCAGAAAACTTCCTGCAAGGTCCAAAATATTTGCTCTCAATCGGAGCCATTATTGTTCACGGAAGTCTAGGGGTGGGATTACAGACTGAAGCTCAATTTCACACTGTTTGTTCTATTTGTGTAAAGCTCTCCTCAGACATGTAACCGAGACCTGGGCATTTGCCAGAGTGAAGTCAAGGGAGCTTTTTATGAATAGAGTCGAGTTTTACACCAAAGAACATTCTTTCCAGGTGAGCTATAGGAGAAATCCTTTCTCTAAGCACTGAAGGATTAACAAATAATTAAATGCTCCCAAGCTCCAGTCTTGTCTGGTCTCCCTGTCGCAGTTTGAGTTTAACTGCCCCACCAACACACACACGCACGTGCGCGCGCACACACGCACGTGCGCGCGCACACACGCACACACACGCACGCACGCACACGCACGCACGTGCACACGCACACGCATGCACACACACACGGACGCACACACACGCGTGCGCACACACACACACACATGCACACACACGCACGCGGACGCACATACACACACGCACGCACACGCATGCACACATGCACGCATGCACACACGCACGCGCACACACACGCACACACATATGCACACGCACGTGCACACACACACACACGCATACACACACGCACACACACATGTGTGCATGCACGCACACACACACACTCTCTAGCATGCATCCTAGTGTGGCACTGTGGTCCCGGCCAGGTTGCTAGTAGCTTCTCAGGACAGGATTGTGGAGATGGGGACGCGTGGGCAGATTCAGGAAGGGAAGCGGGGTGGGTAAACTCACCTCTTCTTCTGGGAAGCCAGGTTGTGATGAGTAACCTTCCTCTGCCCTGGTCCAGTCGGAGCACAGGCCCACATGGGTTACTCTCAGGGAGGATGTAGTGTAAAGAATGTTCCTCGGGCACGCGGGAGGATCTGAGACAGTCCCTGCCTGGGGCTGAGGACAAACAGGAGAAGCTGAATAATTGGCCTTCAGGAACCTGGGGGGAGCCCCACAACTCGGACCTCCGAAGAGGGAAAGCCAGCCAATGATGCTGGAATTAGGGTCACCTTGAGGATGATTCCCTGGTCCCTGCTGGCTTAGATGGTAAAGAATCTGTCTGCAATACAGGAGATCCGGGTTCAAACCCTGGGTCGGAAAGATCCCCTGGAGGAGGAAATGGCAACCCACTCCAGTATTCTTGCCTGGAGAGTCCCACAGTCAGAGCAGCCTCGCGGGCTGCAGTCCATGAGCCACAGAGTCGGACACGACTGAGCGACTAACACTTTTACTTTTCACTTTCACTTTAAGGCTAATTCCAGAAACTGGGGCTCGCTGAGGTCCCTGGAACAATCTGCACCCCCTCGGAGGCCAAGTGAGGTCACACGGACAGGAATGGGAGACCACTGGGAAGAGACACAGGGGTCAGCGTCCCTGCTTCCCCTGGTGCCCCCACCCTGGGCCCCCGCTGGGGAGCAGGCTGAGCCTCCCAGGAGTCTGGTCCAAGAGAGACGAGGGCAGAGCATGGGTCACCCCCTGCCAGACTCAACGTCTCTGGCCAGACGCTTGGCAAGCCTCACCAGACCCTTGAAGAGGTGGTGCTGTGGTGATGGGTATCGGGCCCTAGCTCAGGAAACCAGAAGGCCAAGGCCACCGGAGCCTTCAACAAAGCAATTCCAAGACCAGAGAAACAAACGACCTCAAATGAGTTTTTCTCTCTCTCTCTCTTTTTTTTTTTTTTTTTGGTGCTTCTACATGAACTGTCTTTGGACAGTCTGCCTGAAAGGGCTTCTTTTCAGCCTTGAGCAACGTTGCCTCTGCCGCGCAGATTTCATTTCCTAATCTGAATTCTGAAGTCCGGATTCTAGAGCACGTGGTGTCAGTACTGTGGGGCCAGCTTTCGGGAGGCAGCTCCTGTCGTTACCAGCCACCACGAAATGCTTGCACTCATGTAGTCAGAACTGTTTTGTGCACGGATGGGATTTGCTTTTGTAACTTGCTGGGTAAGACTCACTTACAAAACCAGGTGTATTCACCTGTGTCCTCGTTGAAGCCCATCGTGATCCCAGCAGCTCCCCCTGGGAAGGCCCACTGGGCAAGCACTTTCATACCCTTAAACACAGTCTGTTGACATGCTCTGCTTCCTCGGATCCATGAAATAAGGCAGGACGGGTCTTAGAAGACGAGCATCACAGGCGATGCCCCGTTACAGTGGCATTCGTCACGTGGTCCTCAGAGAGACGTGTGGGTGATGAGCAGCAGGGGAGGGTGTCCCCTCATCACGGTTCTGAAACCCTCAGCTGCAGCCCACCCCAAAACCTGAGCCCAGGCTGACAGGGCCCAGAGGCCTGACTCCTGTCTGAATCAGAGCCTTGGGTCTAAACGCACTTGATGGGGTGGTTTTGCTGCTCTGGGGGTGGCCACCCATCTTAGTCGTCACATTTACAGCCGCTTCCCAGGTGGCACCAGTGGTAAATGCAGGAGACTCAAGAGATGTGGGTTCCGTCCCTGGGTCAGAAGATCGCCTGGAGAAGGGCATGGCAAACCCACTCCAGTATTCTTGCCTGGAGAATCCCATGGACAGAGGAGCCTGGCGGGCTATAGTCCATGGGGTCGCAAAGAGTCAGACACCGCTGAAGCTTATGCTTATATGCTTATATCTAAGAAGAGAGGGAAGAGGAAATGAGCAAGCACAGCTTTGGGCAACAGCACCGTATCCCCCACAGCCGGTAAGTGTTGGGAAGCACGTGACATGGACCTTCACAAGAGGCACTTTGAGTCCGGAATGCCTCTCCACACTGTGGAGTCCACCCCATCGGTCCAGGACAGTCCTGCCCTGTCTGTGACCGTGACTCTGGGGGCAGCTGACCCCGGGGGAAAAATGCAACTGCTCAGCAGGACCCCGCGGGCGTCTTGTTGGTCCTTCAGTCTGATGAGCACTTCCTGACTCAGGAAGTGGTTGTCCCTTTATTTTTCCCCTCCACATTCATTTCTATTTTTTTTTCATTCAAGTCCTTTTGAAATTGGCAAGGCAAACACAGCCCCTTTTTACAGATGAGAGAACTGAGGAAGGCAGCTCACCCAAGGTCCTGCTGATGCCGAGAGCGCAGAAAGCCTGAGCTCCCCTCAAGAGGAAGGCTCAAGGCTCTGACGCTCCCACCGCTGGGCTGAGAATTACATAAAGGGACTACAGCGGCATTTTATTTTCAAAGAGTTTCTTCCAATATGAATCTCTTGACATGAGGCTGTGCATGTATATTAATAAACACACATACATCACGTACATACACACGTGTGTGTGTGTAGGGTCCCACACCATGGCTGGAGGTTGGCACAGACCAGAGTGGGCTTGCAGGGAAGCTAAGGGCAGACCCCGAACAGGGAGGCTCACAGGGCTGGTGGCCGCGTCAAAGTCAGCACCCCCGACCCTGTGTGGCTGGCGTGGACCCCGCGGCAAGCCCTAACCAGCAGGGCAGGACCATACGGCAGGTGCTGTCCTCCTCCCAAGCTCAAAAGTTAGAAAGAGGACCCATGATATCTTCACATAACATTTAGAAGATGCTGTAGCAGAATTTTTGCTTTTCTTAGGAAAGAAGTCTCTGTCTTCAGCTGCAGTCTTTTCTGCATCATTGCTGTTATATTTGGGGTGAGATCCTGAACACAAGGTCAGCACACTGACTTCCCATCACACATGGAAAGGTGCAGAGGTCCAGCTCCCAGGACCCTTTCTCACCATCATCTCCGCAGCTTCAGCCCAGCATCTGAGCTGCCCCCAGAGACCGGGGGGATGCTTCTTAATTACCCACTGATGGACTCTTTAGTCACCCAAGAGCCCGTCCAGGAGTTTTCTCTTTGGGGATCCCTAACACGCCCCGGGTTGAACTGGTTTGACTGTGACCGCGGGGCCTCCTGTGAGCAGTACCTTGTCAAGGAGCCATCAGCAAGAGCTGTGGCGGCTGTTTTTAGTAACACGTAATTAGTGTCACCAGAAAGCCCTCAGAAAACAGCATCCAGAGCTTCAAAGAAGAGGCAGGCTGACAGGCAGAAGAAATCCCCTGTTCTAACAGATGACGCCGGGCCCGGAGTCTATTCTTAGGGCAGATCTTCCTGCAGCTCCCCATCCTCACCCGACACATGTCACCATATCCCCAGATCGTCTGACACCACGTCCTCCACTCATCAACACACACCCCTGCAACACAAGGGCAGCGACACTCACACCTCTGCGCCCGGGGCCTCAAGGTCACCTCCCTCCTCCAGGAGCACCTCCTCCACCAGGAGCTGGCCTCAGGAGGTTAAACACCCACTTCCGTCCACGCTGGTCACAGAAGAGTGTTGACATGGCAGCACCCACTTCCCAGGGAGAAGCTTGGAGCCTTCCAAAGAGTGTGGCCCATACTGTACCCAGGGGATGCGGTATTTCCTGCAGACCTGGGTGACGGCCATGGTCCGAGGCATGCAGGCCATGCAGAGGGAGGTTCAGGCCTGCAGCCGGGCCACCCGCTGGGGCTGCTACTCTCAGCATCCCAGAGCAGACCTAGTGAGGGCCTGGGTGGCCAGATCCCACCAGGGCTGGTGCTCTGTTTGGAAGCTTTTCCATCGTGAGGAGATGGCCCGTGGTTTCCCAAGGCAAATCTTTTGAAGGGGAGGCTGCACCTGAGCAGATGGGGAGGCTTTCTCAGGGTCCTCGGGGGAAGGGAAGGAAGACCCTCACCCAGGGAATGACCCTCCACAAGCGCGGATAAAAGCGAACACTTTGAGCTGACATCACGCCTACAGACTGGGCTTATGTTGGCTTAATGTGGTCTACAGGCAAATCTCATTCCCTTTTAGCTGTTTCTCCATGTCCTCTATTTATTTTTCAGATGGGTTGAAGACAAAGGAGAGATCTGTCCTGGATGTGACATGTGGTTTTGCATAAACAAAGCATTTTTAAAAATCAGTGAACTAGGTGTCGGGGTGAGCTCTGAAAGGGACTTTTGTGGGCGCACAGCATGGACTAAGTCTTAATTTATTATTTTCTTCTGCACACATACATCTTGAATACATTTCATATCTTGCTTGATTTGTTTTTAAAATGGCCTTGAAACACACTAGTGCTTCCTTTTTGCTTCTCCTCCAATAGAGGCACAATCTTTCCTGCAGCTTTGCCATCCCCAGCTCCCCATCATCTTCAATAAGATGGAAACAAGGAAGTAGCCAGGACCTCAGGAGAAGTCCCAGGGCAAGTACCTGGCTTGTCATTCTGAGACAATGCTATGGAGTCCTGGGTGGAAGTCAGGCTGGCCTGGAGTGCCCGTCTCCCTCCAATATGCCCCCCGCAGCCCACCCTGCCACAGTCACCCTGACATCTCTGATGGTCCTACTCTCCCTCTGATGGTCCTCCTCTTTCTCATGGTTCTCCTCCCCCTCTGATGGCCCTCATCTCCCTCTGATGGTCTTTATCTCTCTATGATGATCCTCCTCTCCTTCTCATGGTCCTCTTCTTTCTGATGGTCCTCTTCTCTGTTATGGTCCTCCTCTCCCTCTGATGGTCCTCCTCTATCTGATGATCCTCTTCTCTCTAAGATAGTCCTCCTCTCTGTGATGGTCCTCTTCTCCCTCTGATGGTCCTCCTCTCTCTGATGATCCTCCTCTCCCTCTGATGGTTCTCCTCCCCCTCTGATGGTCCTCATCTCCTTCTGATGGCCCTCATCTCCCTGTGATGGTCCTCATCTCTCCAAGATGGTCCTCCTCTCTCTGTCCTCTTCTCCCTCTGATGGTCCTCCTCTCTCTGATGATCCTCATCAATCTAAGATTGTCGTCCTCTCTCTGATTGTCCTCTTCTCCCTCTGATGGTCCTCTTCTCCCTCTGATGGTCCTCCTCCCCCTCTGATGGTCCTTATCTCCTTCTGATGGCCTTCATCTCCCTGTGATGGTCCTCATCTCTCTAAGATGGTCCTCCTCTCTCTGATTGTCCTCTTCTCCCTCTGATGGTCCTCATCTTGTTCTGATGGCCCTCATCTCCTTCTGATGGCCCTCATCTCCCTGTGATGGTCCTCATCTCTCTAAGATGGTCTTCCTCTCTCTGATTGTCCTCCTCCCCCTCTGATGGTCCTCTTCTCCCTCTGATGGTCCTCCTCTCTCTCTGATGGTCTTCATCTCTCTATGATGGTCCTCCTCTCCCTCTGATGGTCCTCTTCTCTCTGTGATGATCCTCCTCTCCCTCTGATGGTCCTCCTCTCTCTAATGGTCCTCTTCTCCCTCTGATGGCCCTCATCTCCCTCTGGTGGTTCTCCTCCCCCTCTGATGGTCTTCTTCTCCTTCTGATGGCCCTCATCTCCCTCTGATGGTCCTCATCCCACTCTGATGGTCTTCTTCTCCCTCTGATGGCCTTCATCTCCCTCTGATGGTCTTCATCTCTCTCTGATGGTCCTCTTCTCCTTCTGATGGTCCTCCTCTCTCTGATGGTCCTCTTCTCCTTCTGATGGTCCTCCTCTCTCTGATGGTCCTCTTCTCCCTCTGACGGTTCTCCTCCCCCTCTGATGGTCCTCATCTCCTTCTGATGGCCTTCATCTCCCTGTGATGGTCCTCATCTCTCCAAGATGGTCCTCCTCTCTCTGTCCTCTTCTCCCTCTGATGGTCCTCCTCTCTCTGATGATCCTCATCAATCTAAGATTGTCGTCCTCTCTCTGATTGTCCTCTTCTCCCTCTGATGGTCCTCTTCTCCCTCTGATGGTCCTCCTCCCCCTCTGATGGTCCTTATCTCCTTCTGATGGCCTTCATCTCCCTGTGATGGTCCTCATCTCTCTAAGATGATCCTCCTCTCTCTGATTGTCCTCTTCTCCCTCTGATGGTCCTCATCTTCTTCTGATGGCCCTCATCTCCCTGTGATGGTCCTCATCTCTCTAAGATGGTCTTCCTCTCTCTGATTGTCCTCCTCCCCCTCTGATGGTCCTCTTCTCCCTCTGATGGTCCTCCTCTCTCTCTGATGGTCTTCATCTCTCTATGATGGTCTTCCTCTCTCTGATTGTCCTCCTCCCCCTCTGATGGTCCTCTTCTCCCTCTGATGGTCCTCTTCTCTCTGTGATGATCCTCCTCTCCCTCTGATGGTCCTCCTCTCTCTGATGGTCCTCTTCTCCCTCTGATGGTCCTCATCTCCCTCTGATGGTCCTCCTCCCCCTCTGATGGTCTTTTTCTCCCTCTGATGGCCCTCATCTCCCTCTGATGGTCTTCATCTCTCTCTGATGATCCTCCTCTCTCCGATGGTCCTCCTCTCTCTGATGGTCCTCTTCTCCCTCTGATGGTTCTCCTCCCCCTCTGATGGTCCTCATCTCCTTCTGATGGCCTTCATCTCCCTGTGATGGTCCTCATCTCTCTAAGATGGCCCTCCTCTCTCTTATGGTCCTCTTCTCCCTCTGATGGTCCTCTTCTCTCTGATGGTCCTCTACTCCCTCTCATGGTCCTCTTCTCTCTGATGTTCCTCATCTCTCTGATTGTACTCATCCCCCTCTGATGATCCTCCTCTATCTGATGGTCCTCTTCTCTCTCTGATCACTCTTAAGGCCTCTCTGAAAACTTCAGGTCTGCCCTTCTGTGATCTGAATCTCACACCGATCTCTTTCTTGAGCATAAACCACTGTAACACATACATGGCTGGTACACGTGTAGCATGAACACTGCGCCCCATTCACCCAGAGCTCCAACAGCTCACATTAATTGTGCACTAGGCCACCTCATGAGGAGTTGACTCATTGGAAAAGACCCTGATGCTGGGAGGGATTGCAGACAGGAGGAGAAGGGGATGACAGAGGATGAGATGGCTGGATGGTATCACCGACTCGATGGACATGAGTCTGAGTGAACTCCGGGAGTTGGTGATGGACAGGGAGGCCTAGTGTGCTGCAGTTCATGGGGTCACAAATAGTCAGACATGACTGAGCGACTGAACTGAACTGAATGTTTCTGATGTCTGCAAGGTATCAGGAGCCAGAGGGCTTGGATGTTCCAGGGGCTTCCATCCCTACATTTGAAAATACTTTTGTGGGAATGTAATGGCCTTCCTTTTCTTATTTGTACATAGAAGCTTTGAAAACCAGTGGCTGTGGAATATGCTGATTTAGGGACATGCTGGATGCTAGGTATTCAATAAACGCTTGTTTGATTACAAAGTGGTCCACTTGAATCTTTAGGTATGCATTATAGAATTATAATTTGATTATGAAAAATTTAGATTTTCTTCTTCTTCTTCTTTTTTTTTTTTTTTTTTTTTTTTTGGCCATGCTGTACAGCTTGTGGGATCTTAGTTCTTTGACAAGGGTTTAAACTTGTGCCCCCAGCAATGAAAGGTCAGAATCCTAACCACTGGACCACCAGAGAAGTCCCAACTTAATCTTTTTTTTTTTAAGTTCAGTAAGTCAGGGGACAGGTAAGTCACAGCAGCATCAGGAAACATCTATTGTCCTAGTCAAGATTCCCCAGAAAAGCAGAACCACTAGGAAGCTGAGCAGTTTCAAGATCTGCAGCTACAAGCTGGCCACCCAGGAGAGCCGATTGTGTACGTCAAGCATGGGTCCCAACAGGAGATGACCAATGCCCTGGTTGTTTCACAGTGGCTCCTAGAAGGATCCTGGGTTCTTGTAGGTTCTCAGTTGGAATCACTTCAGAACAATTGTTTTGCTGGGAGAGTGTGGAGGGGGAGAGAAAGATGCTGAGGTGATGGCAAAGGCAACTTTGAACTCAGACGAGCAGGAGTCCCTGAATCAGTCAGAAATGAGTGCATTGCAGAGGCCTCACCTTTCAGGCTAAGTTTAGAGGAGGAGGGGATGGTGGAGCAAGTGGCTCTTCGTGAAGCTGCCACAGACGGTCCTTCTCCCTTCCTCTGTGTGTGGCTGCAAGGGCTGCATGCTCTTGTCCTGTTCCTGGGTTTTAGGTTTAACTCTGAGGGCCTTGCTTACCGGCGAGCAAGTTCTTGTAGGTGTCTCAGTTGGAATCGCTTCAAAACAATTGTTTACAAACAGCAAAAGAGCAAGTGGAGCTACGTAGCATCTGCTTATTCTAGTCCTAGAGGAAAGTGATGAGAACTGAAGAAGTAGACCCCACCCACAGTCTCCCCAGTGGGCCAGGTAAGGGCTGTTTGGAAAAGAGGAGCATAAAAGAAAAAGGAAAATGGCAAAGAGACCATAATGAAAAATATAGCAACTATAAATAAACAGATAGCAGCATTGAGGTGGCCCACTCGTCTGAAATCTATGTAAGTGTTGGGTGAACCAGGTGGTGATGAACCAGTAGGGGAGATGGCCAGAGACCCCCAGAGGTGCCATAGGTGGAGGCTCCTCATTCTTCTGGAAGAGGGACTAGAGGAGTGGGGAGGGGGGGCCCCGAAGACAGGAAGGAATATGGAAAGTGTGGTTGGGAAGCACCTGGACCCAAGAAGCCACTCTCCATGAAGTGACTAAATTCAACCTTCCCCACCCTGGAAGAGCCTAGTAGCATATTGTCTGGGAGGGTCCAAAGCAGGATGCATCTTGGGGCATCAGACAGAAGGCAGCCACACTGAGTAGAAGCCCAAATTATGGGGAGACCCCCCGTGACCTCCCCCCATCTGCTACCAGAAGGCAGGCTCCCATGCTCTGTGGAGGACAATGCACTTCTCTAACGTCCTGACATAATTGTTTTCTTCTGTCTCTTGACTCAGTTCCTTGGCAGTGTCTTCCCATCTCTTGGATTTAGACATTGTCTGTACTCCAATGACCCTCATCTCTGCATCCCCAGCCTGACGTACCTCCAACTGGGGATTCACTCATCGTCCTTTACACTCAACATCCCAGCTCAGATGCTTCACAGACGTCTCAAGCTTAGCACGTCCAAAACTGAATTCCTGAACTTCACACCCAAACCCATGGGAATCACGGTCTTCCCATCTCAAGTAGCATCCACCCCACCTCTCAGTTACTCTGGCCAAAGTCTTTGGAACTGACCTTGACTCTTTTTCTTCCTCTAATGTCATAGCTCATGGGTTGGGAAACGTCCCTGGCTCAGGGTTCAAAGTCACCTGGACTATGGTCAATTCTCATACTTCCCGCCGCTGCCCCGTGGTCTGGGGGACCATTGTCTCCACCTGGACCACATTGGCAGCTGGCTGCCATGGGAGAATTTAAGTCAGATCTGTCTTTCTCCATTCGAACCCCAGCAGTGGCCCTTCCATCCAGAGTGAGTGCTGTGTCCCCACAGGGGCTCCAGCACCATCTCCTGTCTCCTCCTACCTTCATCTCTGCTCCAGTGACCCTGTCGCCTTGCTGGCAGCCTCCCTCTTCGTGCCTGGTCTTTGCACCACTCTTCTCTTGACCCGGGGTTCCTTCCCCACGGGCATCTGTGGACCGACTCCCTCTCTTCACTCAATCTTGGTACAAATGTCACCTTCTCTGTGACACCCTAACTGGCCACCTCTTTGTTCATGGTACCCCCTCTCCACCACAAACCCACTTTCAGACACCATAATCTACTGTTTATCACATTTCTTGGTCAGGGATTTCTGTCTTTTGTTCACTGACTTATCCCCAGTGTCTAGGATACCACCTGCCACGAGAGGACTCAAAAATACGTGTGGGATGAATGATGGTGCATGTTAGAGGCACCTGTGCACAGGCATCTTAAAACATGGCGCCCCATTTATTGACTATGTCTGCAGGTCACATGTTTTAAAATTTGCAAATATTCAACAGCTTCTGTTGAACTCAGATATTTCCTTCCCCTCTACCATTGTATGTGGTCTGGAGAAAACTTCGGATGTAGCTGGCGCAGGGGTTGCAAGCTGGTGTGTGGCCTGGGCAGTCAGTACTGCAGCAGGAATATCAGGCTTCTTAAAGGTTTAACGTAACTGCTAGCTTGCCTTTTTAAAATGCTCTTCTCCTGAAGGAATTCCTCCTAGTGAGGTTAACAGAGAAAACCATCCAATAAAAGAAAATGTACTTTATCTAATGTTCAAAAGGACAGCAAGAAATATAGATGGGGACCTCAAGGTTCTTTTCTCCTCTCCTTTTCACAGCCTAAATTAATACATTTCAGCCTGGTGCCTTGGCATCGCCATACCCTAACGTGACTGCCAAGCACCGGAACACCCTGTGACACAGGCCATTGGTCAACCACGCTGTGTAACAGACGCGGCCGGGGCGGAACTCACTTTCTGTGAATTACCTATTGTCACCAGCAGAAGTTGGGGGAGTCTCCCAGTGCTAGAGACCCCGGGAAAATAGTTGTTCATGGGTGATGTAAAATAGACATCTCCTCCCTGGGGGATTAGCATACAAGATAGATTTTTTTTTTAATTTGTGGTATGGAAATTAACTGGTTAGGAAGACAAAATGGCAGGCTTAAAAAGGAATTTTTTTTTTCCCAATAAGCTCGGAGTTGAAGATGCAGGAAAAAAACCTTATTTTATGGTTTGGTGCTAGCAGAAACAAGAAAGGGGCTGATAGACCACGGAGGCATCAAAGATCGGCTGAGACACCCTGCTGCCAGATCTTCCACATTACCCTAGGGATCACTTTTCCCAGGGGAACAAGATTTTGCCTGCTATGGCAGACAGCAGCTCTGAAGTTTTATGAAGAAGAAAGAGATTTCAAGACCCACCGCTGTGCCCGTGGATTTGTTACGCCATCCAAGAAAATCACTTCCAAAGAGAGGGAAAGAAGAAGAAATTGACGCAGGCTACATTTCAGGTGAAAGGAAGTTAAGAATTATCACCCTGAAGATGTCTATGCCGTTACAGTTTGCACTGGGGGTTTCCTTCACACCAGCCCACAGCCCAGAGTTGATTCCCTCTGGGTCAGGTGTGCAGCAAATTCCAGGGTGCGTTTCCGAGGAGAAATATTTCATGGCTACAGAGGTCAGGGGGCCACAGCACATGCCCACAGACACACACACACACACACACACAGTCATAGTGGTGGTTTAGTCACTAAGTTGTGTCCGATTCTTGTGACCCCATGGGCTGTAGCCCCCCAGGCTTCTCTGTCCATGCGATTCTCCAGGCAAGGATACTGGAGTGAGTTGCCATTTCCCCTTCTAGGGGATGTTCCCAGCCCAGGGAGTGAACCTGGGTCTCCTGTACAAGAAAACACAAGTGTGTTCTCTGCATCCACGTCTCTATCCTTGCCCTGCAAATAGGTTCATCAGTACCGTCTTTCTAGGTTCCATAGACATGCATTAATATACAATATTTGTCTTTCTCTTTCTGACTCACCTCACTCTGTAGGCCAAGCTCTAGCTCCATCATTTCTGATTTGTGGTCCAAGACCAGGTCTTTCCGGGTTTGGACACTGAGCCCCACAGACCTGGCGATAGTTCAGCGGCCACATCGCTCTTTAGAGACACAGCAAACACCGAAAACCCAGGTCTCCTCACTGATGGTCATGTTTCATGTAATGTTTCCAGAAGCAAAACAGCTTACGCATTTCTATTCTTTTTAGTATGTCTGTGAGCCAGACGCCCTGCTGGTCGCCTCAGGAGTAGCGTCCCGTCAACCTCACCGCCCTCTCCCTAGCAAGGGCCGTCATGCCCCGTTTCAGAGGCAGCTCAGAGGGGGCATCCCTTTCCCAGGAGCCCTCAGCGTCTAACTGCTGATTCCTAACAGGGGCTCCGCTCCACCTCGCTGCATCGCATCCCCACATCTGGTCTCTACATCTGCCTGCTGATGTCCTTGCTGGTATGTGTGCACCTGTTTTAACAGGAAAATAATGTGTTGCTTTTCATTATTTAAATGGAAATTAATTTTCTTAATTTATTCATTGGAAGGACTGATGCTGAAGCTGAAACTCCAATACTTTGGCCACCTGATGCAAAGACAAAACTCATTGAAAAAGACCCTAACGCTAGGGAAGAGTGAAGGCGGGAGGAGAACGGGACGACAGAGGATGAGATGGTTGGATGGCATCACTGACTCAAATGACATGCGTTTGAACAAACTCCAAGAGTTGGTGAAGGACAGGGAAGCCTGGCATGCTGCAGTCCATGGGGTGGCAAAGAGTTGGACATGACTTAGCAACTGAACAGCAACAATTTAACTTGGAACTTTACTGGTTAGAGGCAATTAAAATATCTAGGGTGGTCCATGGCCACACCACCCTGAACATCCTGATCTTATTTCAGAAACTAAGCAGAGTTGGGCCTGGTAAGTATCTGGATGGGCTACTTCCTGGGAATACAGGGAGCTGAAGTCTTTTTAAAAATGTAAAATATTTAATATAAATTGAAAAACTAAACTTTTCAAGTTTCAGTTGAGAAACTGAAGAAATATTGATTCTATTAAAATTTAACCACCATGGAATACAAAAGTAACATACTCCCAGGTAGGATAACATTTCCCACCAGAACATCCGAACACCTTTACGAGACTCATGTTCTCTGAGCTTTGAACGCTTAAATGATGTCAAAGTCACAGGAACATCTATGCCTGCATTTGAAGCAGTGCAAGACGTAAGTTTTATCCCTCCAAATTCTGAAACATTTCTGTGATGAAACAAAAAATCAATCTACCTGGCATTCAGACTGTGCCGCTCAGAACAACCGGAGCTCCTGGAGGGGTGGCTGAGTCCAGGTCTGGGCTGGGACTTGGACAGGGTGAACCCATGGCCTCTTTCAAGGGGACAGGAAGGATGACATTCTGGAATCAGTTCCAGAGGGCCCAAGAGCCAGTTTGAAGAAGCTCCCACTGGCTGCAGACTGACAGTATTGGTTCCCGGTGATGCCAGCCATCCTTGTTAACCCCATCCTTCCCTTACCCTGTTCCTCCCAGGGCTCACAGGTGTCTCTACGTTCCTCTGACCCCAGCCCATCTGAGCCTTCCTCACCTGTGCTCATTGCTGTGTTCTTTCTTCCCACCAAGAAACTCCAGTTGGATAAGAATAGGATCTGATTCTTATTTGTCCTGGATCCCCCAGTTCCCAGGAGAGATGTTGCTTGTATTACGGGCTCGATGAACTTGCTTTGAACTTGGAAGCTGAAATGACACGGGGTCAACTACAGGATAGGCTTGGGACAATTGGCTCCCTCCTACTAAGAATTTTTTCATTTTTCAATGATTGCATTACCTTGCCTTGTTGTCACCGGTTGCAAACATACTGCTAACTTTTCTGTGCCACTTACTGCAAATACAAAAAGAAACAATACTTTAGCGAACATGAAAACCGTGTGTATCTGGGGTCCCTCGCAGGACTCTGAGTAGGCTGTCGAGGGTTTCTGGGTGACGAGCTGGCTACTCAGGAACACTGACACACAGGACCAGCTGACTGTCACCAGCGTCACGTTTGGGGGGATGCTGTTGACATCTGTAAATGCATGCCGTGGTAATAATAACACCCTGAGGAGCATTTGCCTACCACAGACGTCAATAAGGTGCAGCCAAGAATTTAAAGAAAAGCGAGCCTGGGTGCTTTCAGCTGAAAGAGGAAATATCAAACAACAGCAAGTGGGAATAGCCTGAGCTGTACAAAACCTCCCCCTGGTGAGCCAAGGACTTGGAAGAGGGGCTGAGAAGGTATCAAGCTTGGGAGAGAGGGGGACTGTGGCTGCGTTTAAGCCTCCACCGAACATTTAGTGGTTGAAAACATCACTAAACAGGCAATTTCATCTCTGTTTCCCCCAAACCTCAACCATCTGAAGTCTGTTATGCAGACCCAGCCACAATTATTAAGTCCATCCTCAGATATATTTTTTCTTCCAAAGCAAAATACTTTTAAGCTTCTCTCAAGGGGATTTATGTTCAAATCTTGTATCACTTTGGGCTCTCTTCTGGAACTCCCTAAGCGCTCCGTGTTCTGCTCATTTTTCCTCATTCTATTATAACTGTCAAACTCAACTCCCTCATAAGCAGTCGTGACAGTCAGAAAAGGAAAGAAAAACCCTTCAAGATTCTAGCATCAAAGCCGACGCCTCTCAGGTTATATCTTCAAGAGGCTGGCAGCAGGGCAATCTTTGTGTTAAACAACCAAAAATGTGACATTTAAGTAGGGGCAGATGCTGAGCTTCATGATATAATAAATGCTGGGCAGCACCGTTCCAAATCTGCCGTGCACACAAGTAGCATGCGAGGTCAATTTTCCCAGCAATCCCTAATTCCTTCATGACAATAGATCACTTTACCGATGACCCTTACAAAAGCAGTTAGCTGCCCTCCTATCACACAAACCCCAGAGGCTAACAGAAAGATTTCATGCATAATACAAACAGCCATTTAGGAAAAATAAAATCAAATCATGGAAAATCGTGGTGGAGAAACGGCCAAACGGAGGCTAACAACTTCCATTCGTGGAAACATTTTTCTAATCCTGAGTCACTTGCAAGGAGTAAAAAGTCACGGGCTGATGTGGAAGCTGTAATAACCACCAGAGATAATTCACGTTCAGAGCTCATGATTTTCAGTACAGGTGTCCTGTGTTTGTAGAGGGCTGGTGGTATGAGAAAATGACAACAGACACAAGTAACATTAGGAGGCACACGTCGAGCCTAAAGGTAATAATCACCTTGTTCATATATCCTGGCGACACCCTCCAGTCCAGTAGCTGTTGGCCAATGTAGCAAGTCTATTGAAGGAAAACAATGCACTAAAAAGCCATCCTCGCCTTTGCCCCTTGAACTGCTTAATGAATCAATGACTATTAGGTGAATCCACATGCCAAATGCCAGAAAGTAAACGAAGAGAGGGCAAGAGGGTCTGACCTGAAACCCGAAGGTTGGCCTGACCACACACCAGAGAAAGCCAAGTTTTTATGTGTGTGATTCTTTGATCCCAAGTGCCCAGAATTTGCATATTCTAAGAAGAAGGAGCGGGGAGGAACCTAGGCAGGAAGCACAGCAGTCCTGATAGAAGTTGCTTTAGGCAACAACCTCTTGAGAAAAAAAAGACCTTGTCAAGCCATTTCACTCACTGAGCTTCTCTTTCCTGAGTGACTGACACCAGGCAGGTAAGCTGTCCTTTCTTCCTCGGCAGAAAGATCAGTGCTCCATCGTTCATGTAGTTCCATCAAACTAAAATGTTATCATTATTTCTAATATTCTGCAAGAAATTGAGTACCCATTTCTAGAACCAGATACCAGCTCAGGGATGTGATGGGGGCAGGGAGAGTGTGTAAAGCCACTGCTTTCTGGACCAACAACTCGAGTTATTTCTTCGGGGTGTGTCTGCCCCTCCCAAGGGGCTCCTCCTAATCACTCCCTCCTTTTTCGGGATGCAGAAATTCTCATCCTTGGAAACAGCTTTGATACACCTAATATAGTCTCCAATAGGGTCCCAGTAAACAACCCATTTCCAAATATGCTGGCATATTGAGTACAGCACTTTAAAAGCATCATCTTTTAGGATTTGAAATAGTTCAACTGGGATTCCATCACCTCCACTAGCTTTGTTCATAGTGATGCTTCCTAAGGCCCACTTGACTTCACATTCCAGGATGTCTGGCTCTAGGTGAGTGATCACACCATCATGGTTATCTGGGTCATGAAGATATTTTTTGTATACTTCTTCTGTGTATTCTTGTCACTTCTTCTTAATATCTTTGGCTTCTGTTAGGTCCATACCATTTCTGTCCTTTATTGAGCCCATTTTTGCATGAAGTGTTACCTTGGTATCTCTAATTTTCTTGAAGAGATCTCTAGTCTTTCCCATTCTGTTGTTTTCCTCTATTTCTTTGCATTGATCACTGAGGAGGGCTTTCTTATCTCTCTTTGCTATTCTTTGCAACTCTACATTCAAATGGGTATACCTTTCCTTTTCTACTTTGCCTTTCCTTCTCTTCTTTGCATAGCTATTTGTAAGGCCTCCTCAGACAACCATTTTGCCTTTTTGCATTTCTTTTTCTTGGGGATGGTCTTGATCCCTGTCTCCTGTACAATGTCACAAACCTCTGTCCATAGTTCTTCAAGCATTCTGTGTATCAGATCTAATCCCTTGAATCTATCCGTCACTTCCACTGTATAATCATAAGGGATTTGATTTAGGTCATAACTGAATGGTCTAGTGATTTTTCCCTACTTTTTTCAATTTAAGTCTGAATTTGGCAATAAGGAGTTCATGATCTGAGCCACAGTCAGCTCCCAGTCTTGTTTATGCTGACTGTATAGAGCTTCTCCATCTTTGGCTGCAATGAATATAATCAATCTGATTTTGGTATTGACCATCTGGTGATGTCCATGTGTAGAGTCTTCTCTTGTGTTGTTGAAAGAGGGTGTTTGCTATGACCCATGCATTCTCTTGGCAAAACTGTGTTAGCCTTTGCCCTCCTTCATTCTGTACTCTACAGCCAAACTTGCCTCTTACTCCAGGTATTTCTTGACTTTCTACTTTTGCATTCCAGTCCCTGTAATGAGAAGGACATCTTTTTTGGATGTTAGTTCTAGATGGTCTTGTAGGTTTTCATAGAACTTCTCAACTTCAACTTCTTCAGCATTACTGGTCAGGGCATAGACTTGGATTTCTGTGATATTGAATGGTTTGCCTTGGAAACTAACAGATCATTCTGTGGCCACAAGACTGGAACAGGTCAGTTTTCATTCCAATCCCAAAGAAAGGCAATGCCAAAGAATGTTCAAACTACTGCACAATTGCACTCATTTCACAAGCTAGCAAAGTAATGCTCAAAATTCTCCACGTCAGACTTCAATAGTATGTGAACCATGAACTTGCAGATGTTCAAGCTGGATTTAGAAAAGGCAGAGAAACCAGAGATCAAATTGCCAACATCTGTTGGATCATTAAAAAAGCGAGAAAGTTCCAGGAAAACATCTACTTCTGCTTTATTGACTATGCCAAAGCTTTTGACTATGTGGATCACAACAAACTGTGGAAAATTCTGAAAGAGATGGGAATACCAGACCACCTGACCTGCCTCCTGGGAAATCTGTATGCAGGTCAGGAAGCAACAGTTAGAACTGGACATGGAACAACAGACTGGTTCCAAATTGGGAAAGGAGTATGTCAAGGCTGCATATTGTCAGCCTGTTTATTTAACTTATATGAAGAGTACATCATGAGAAATGCCAGACTGGATGAAGCACAAGCTGGAGCCAAGATTGCCAGGAGAAATATCAATAACCTCAGATATGCAGATGACACCACCCTTATGGCAGAAAGTGAAGAAGAACAAAAGAGCTTCTTGATGAAAGTCAAAGAGGAGAATGAAAAAGTTGTCTTAAAACTCAACATTCAGAAAACTAAGATCATGGCATCTGGTCCCATCACTTCATGGCAAATAGATGAGGAAACAATAGAAACAGTGATAGATTTTATTTTGGGGCTCCAAAATCACTGCAGATGTTGGTTTCAGCCATGAAATTAAAAGACATTTGCTCCTTGGAAGAAAAGTTATGATCAACCTAGACAGCATATTAAAAAGCACAGACACTACTTTGCCAACAAAGGTCTGTCTAGTCAATGCTATGGTTTTTCCACTGGTCATGTATGGATATGAGAGTTGGACTATAAAGAAAGCTGAGTGCTGGAGAGTTGAGGCTTTTGAACTATGGTGTTGGAGAAGACACTTGAGAGTCCCTTGGACTGCAAGGAGATCCAACCAGTCCATCCTAAAGGAGATAAGTCCTGAGTGTTCATTGGAAGGACTGATGCTGAAGCTGAAACTCCAATCCTTTGGCCACCTGATTCAAAGAGCTGACTCCTTGGAAAAGACCCTGATGCTGGGAAAGATTGAAAGTGGGAGGAGAAGGGGATGACAGAGGATGAGATGGTTGGATGGCATCACCGACTCAATGGACATGAGTTTGAGTAAGCTCTGGGAGTTGGTGATGTACAGGGAACCCTGGCGTACTGCAGTCCATGGGGTCTCAAAGCATAGGGCACGATTGAGCAACTAAACTGAGCTAAACAGCTCATTTGTTCTCAAAAAACGTTAACTAATAAAAAATGTAGGTTTCCCCCACGTTTCCAGTGCACAAGAGTGTTAATTGTTCACACAACCTCCCTTCACACAGCCTTATTCAAGAGACCCAGGGATGACAATTACAAGAATGCTCCCTGACGCTTATATGGCTTCAGAAATCCACCCTAAACTGTGAAATAGAAGAATTTGCTTTGCTTTTTTTGACACTATGCTATCTTCTGGTAGTATGGATGTAGACCTTGGGTCTTTTTTTTTTTTTTTTACTGGTTCCTGACAATCCAAAATGATGGCCAGAAAGAAACATGAGGTCTCAATGTTCTTAAAGAAAGTCACCTGGTGTGGAAAGCACTTATGTGGAGTGGAAATGCAAGGCGCGGAGGTTTCCTACTGAGAGGGGCATTTGAAGGAAGTGACACAAGCGCCTTTGGCAAGAAAAGAGCCAGAATCAGCACAAAGGGGAGGACGGGAGGGGACTGTGCCTGGAACAGAAGACACGCTCAGGTGAGTCCCAAGTTGGTGCAGAGCAATCAGCAACCTTATCAAGAATCTCCCAAAGGAGGATGTCGCCTGCACATGCTCCTCTGTTCACAGTCCTGGCCCCTCCGGACAGAGGTGCTCACCGCACCGGACAGCAGGCACGGATAGGGAACAGTGTGACCCCACACTGTCCCCCAGTATACCACCAGCAAGGTGATGAATGGTTGATGAATGGCTGCCAGTGTTCTCAATCACTTTTTGACTTAAATCTTCTAAGATGGCATGCTCACATAGACAGAGCATCCAAGAGGTTTTGGAAATTATTATCTGTCTCCAAGGACCTTGCAACTCCCACAGGTAGCCTGCTGAATTGGTTTCCTAGGATGCTTTCAACTACAGATATTTCTTTCCCCACAGTTCCAGAGGCTGGAAGTCCAAGATCAAAGTGTCAGCAGGGTGGCTCCTTCTAAGGGTGCTCTCCCGGTGAGTAGAGGTCTGTCCTCTCCCTGGACGTGTTGCTGCCCTTTGAGTGTCTGCGTCCTCATCTCTTCTTATAAAGACATCTGTCAGATTGAATGAAGCCTCATCCATGTGACCTCATAAAGAAGGCTGAGCACCACAGAGTCGATGCTTTCAAACTGTGATGCTGGAGAAGACTCTTGAGGGTCCCTTGGCCTGCAAGGAGATCAAACCAGTCAACCCTAAAGGAAATCAACCCTGAATATTTATTGGAAGAACTGATGCTGAAGTTGAAACTCCAATCCATTGACCTCCTGATGCAAAGACTCAACTCATTGGAAAAGACCCTGATGCCCGGGAAGGTTGAGGGCAAGAGGAGAAGGGGACTGCAGAGAATGAGATGGTTGGATGGCATCATTGACTTAGTGGACATGAGTTTGAACAAACTCTGGGGATACTGAATGACAGAGAAGCCTGGCATGCTGCAGTCCATGGAGTTGTAAAGAGTTGGACACAACTGAGTGACTGCACAGCAACACATGTGACCCCGTTTTTTCCTTGCATGTTTGTGTGCTACGTCGTTTCAGTCGTGTTCAACTGTTTGCAACCCTGTGGACTGTAGCCCACCAGGCTCCTCTGTTCATGGGATTCTCCTAGCAAGAATACTGGAGTTAACTGCCACACCCTCTTCTGCCGGGGTCCAGCCCCAGCTGATCCAGGGTATTCGAAGGAGAGACGGCGTAGGCGAGGGTCAGGGAACAACTGCTTAATTAAACGTTAATTAAGGATATAAAGAGTAATAGAATGAGGATAGCTCAGTAGGAAAATTCAGTGGAGAAAAGAGGCTGAGTAGCTTGGTTTACGCGGGGGACCAATAAAACTTCAAGACAAGAAGCTTGCACCACTTACTTAGGCCACAGGCGTCCTTCCATTCTCCGGAAGGAGAGGAGACACTGAGGCCTCCCCGGTCGGATCTTAGAAGCCCAGGCATAATTAGTAAGCATGGTGGGTTCCGCGCTCCAGATGGAGACTCAGCCAGAGTGAGAGAGAGACATGGGGAGACCAGTCTTTCGAGGAACTGATCCCAATTCTTTATTTTCCATGGTCTACTTTTATACACTGAGATGTTATGCAAAAGTCACGCGGGGTCAGCAGTCCTGACTTTTATCAAAGTCAGGTGCTTCATACAAATGTATACAGAGGTCTTAGGGGTGTTACATCATCTTCTGGCCGGGGGGCCTGCTGACAATTTACGACCCTCTCCTTGTGACAGCGGTCAGTCAACCAGGACACTTATTTCTCCAGGGGTGATTATTCTTAAAACAGATGCCACCCAAATAAAGTTACATTCCTATAGGGAGAGGGTGTAGTGGGTTTTAGTTAAGGAAAGAATTTACTTAGCCTAAGGTCTAACGTGATTAATATCAAAGGTTAATACTTATTTCTTCTATATATTCATTAATGTGTATAAGGGCAGGGGATGTGGAGACTTAGCAGTAAACATTGGCTCAACAAATGAAAAACCCTTCACCAATACGATTTCTAATCAGCCCATTATACTTATACTAATAATTTTCTAACTTTTCTAAAGAACCTGTTTTTAGAAGGTTTAAAGCATCTCGTGCCTCTCACAGTTGGGAGGCTGTGAGCAATCACATGTGGCCGGACAAGCCTGTCAGGCAGGCTAGAGAACCTTCAGAGGAGTTTGTATGTTAAAACACTCTTGTCACACCCAGGAATTATTATTAACTGGAGCTCTAGGTTAACGCCTTCTCTGAAAGAGGTGATGGGGGACAGCCCCCCGTAAAGTCAGAGGTGTAGGTGAGAGCACAAAGTAGTAAAGTAGGCAGGCTCTGGTTATGGGGGTAGATGCTCGAGGATTTCCAGGGGGACTCCTGAGGCTCGATCCCGCCTTTGCGTATGTCGAGCCTCCTTCCTCATGACCTTTGCCATGGGCAGAGTGCCTTACGCCGGCCCCCAACACTCTTCCAGGGAAACTGACTGACCCAGGGATCAAACGCGTGTCTCTTACGTCTCCTGCGTTGTCATGTGGGATCTTTACCGCTAGAGCCACCTGGGAAGCCCTGAAGTGAAGTGAAAGCTGCTCAGTCGTGTCCGACTCTGTGACCCCCTTTGAATTCTTCAGGCCAGAATATTGGAGTGGGGAGCTGGTCCCTTCCCCAGGGATCTTCCCAATCCAGGGACTGAACCCAAGTCTCCTTCATTGCAAGCAGATTCTTTACTGCCTGAGTTTTTACCTTAATTACTTCTTTAAAGATCCTATTTCCAAAGTGGGAGGGATGAAGACTTCAAGGTACAGATTTGTGGCCGGGAGATACATTCAGTCCATAAGACTGTCTTCTGTTTTCTGAACACTCAGTATTTTCTGCCCATCATCAATAAGCTGTTCCCAAACAGAAGTCTGGGGAGTTGAACAGTAAAACCTCTCCCGCGCCGCCTGCAACAGAGCAGCAAACAAAGATCTACTCAGAAAAGCCAAGCGCGCCTTGCCACAGAGCCACCCTCCACCGCTTCCTTGAGAAACAGCTCTAATTCGGCTACAAATTCATTTCTTTCACGGTACTTCTGGTTACAAATATATGATTATTCTGAAACAGAACTTTAAAATTAATAACGTATTTAAGGAGAAGACTTTACGGGTTTTAAAACATAAATTTCACGTGTTTCCATGACATACAGTCATAACTGAGAAGTGAGAAGGAACCTGTATGTCTCGACTCCCCTCAGCGTGACTCGGGGCGATGTGTTAGCACAACATTTAAAACATATTTCAGAAGCAATGTTAATATTTCATCGAATCTGGAGCAAATGGGCTTTCAATCCATATATTAAAATCCTAATAGTTGCCGTTACACCAGAGGCTACAGGCAACAATAAAGCGTGTGGAAATAAGACCATTCATCCCCATCCAGGGTATTCATGTTTTCAGAAATTATGTTGAGTTGTTGGCTCCCTGACAGCCCTGGATCCCATTACTTCTAGTGTTTATGGCCCATCTTTATGGAAAAAGTTAAAAATACTGTAAGAGTAAAATCTTAATAGACTATAACCTGGAAAATCTCTTAAAAAAGAAGAATTACTACGGCCAGTGGTTAGACGGACTCAGCGAGACTGCCGGGGTGACCGGTCCTTTGACAGCAGTAAGTTATGGATGGGAAAGGGGTCACCTCTCTGTCAAGTTAAGCTCCTCATATCGGAACCTTAGGGGAACATGCGATCAGTACTGGTTACCCAGGGGTGAGCCCAGCAGTGCATACGCAGTTACGGAAACAATCCCCAGAGTGCTTTTTTATATTTGAAAAACGAAAGTCACATATGGTGTGTTTTGCATTTATTGAAGTCTTGTAACACTCTGTGTCATGGCGTTTCATCTCGGAAAGCATTCCGGAGAAATGCTTGACTTCAGGATAATGTGTTATTTGGAAAGTTACCTACTATATGTTCAACCTATTATATATTGAATTAAAAACCAAATCTTTTGGTAATTTGTAACAATGCCACCAGGAACTGATCACCTCCAAAAAAACAAATAGTTCTGACAATAAAAATAAAAAAAGAAATTTTAGCTTTATGCAAAATGTGTCTCCACTCAGTCTTACACTTCCAGTCTATTTGGTTTTTATATTCATTATAAATGGCTCCCCAGGGGGCTCAGTGGTAGAGAACCCGTCTGCCATTGCAGGAGACGTAAGAGACATGAGTTCAGTCCCTGGGTTGGGAAGATCCCCTGGAAGAGGCCATGACATCCCACTCCAGTCTTCTTGCCTAGAGAACCCCATGGACAGAGAGCCTGGTGGGCTACAGTCCATGGGGTCACAAAGAGTCAGACACGACTGAAGTGACTCAGCACACACACGTGTGTAACGGATGAAAAATACAGTTGTGCTTCAGACGGTCTGCGGACAAGCAGGGAGGGTCTGGTGTGATCATTTACCCAGAGATCACATGCAGCATCCTCTTCCCATTAACGCTGGTGTTGTTCTAAACCTTTTTAGAATCTGTAATTTAGGATTGTCCCTGGAGTCTGCAACGTATCAGAAGAGAGTAAACATTCTCGGAGGGCCTAACCCGTGCCAGACAGTGTAAGCGCACAAGGTAATCTCAGTTTGTTTACTCAATACTGGAGAACTGCCATTTGTTTTCTGCTTGTTTGTTTGTTTCCACTTGGTGGTTAGGTTCTTGCTGTTGTTATATTTTTACAGATGAAAAGGCTGGGATTTGATGAGATTAGGCTCTATAAGTAACCTCAGGGGCTGGCAAACCCCATGACAGGAAGATGCATCTTGATTTGGGAAGCCACTCGGAGCCAAGCCTGTTAATCGATGTGGTAACCTAAACGGGGGAATTTCTAAACTCGATTTTTTTTAAGTTGTCCTTAAAGGTGAGGCTGCCGGTTCACACGGCAGTTTTGATGCCTGGTCTGGAGGTGGCTCCCACTTAGAGACGGCGCCCTCATGGGACACCACCTTGCTCAAAGTGCCTCTAGCTGAGCCCCGGACCCACCTGGTCCAGGCAGCACACGGGGCAGGTTGGCATCCATCTCCCCCACCCTGGGCCCAGGTCCATCACCAGGCCTCTCCTTGGAAGCGATTGCTCTTTCTTTCGTTTGTTCCTCTACGTGCTGAAGTTCCAAGTAACTATGCTTACTGCCCCCAGCTTTAACAAAGACCCTTGAAACCCATGCCCTTTATTCTCCTTTGGGTGCAGATAAGTGATGCCTTCAAAAGTCTCCCCAAAATGTCCCATCGAAACCCAGTACCACTTGCAATCTGTGAGTTCTGTTTTTTTTTTAAATGACTCAGAAATATTCACTGGCACCAGTGATCATGCAAACACATTATACTCTGCTGAATTTGACATTCCAAAGTTCAAACTAAGGTTCTAAGAAGACAAGTGGCGAGCAGACAACTCACCTGCAACTGGGAAGAGAAGATGCTTCGGACGAGCCTTTGGAAGTGCGCCTCCCTCTCCTCCTATTTCTGCTTCCCTGAGAACAGAGCTCTCTCCTGCAGCCCCTGCTGGGAGGTCAGGACCCCGGTCACAGGACGAGGTCTGAGCTGCTGGTAGGAAATGGGGACCGAGCATCTTCCCAAGCTCCCGGGAGTCGCTGCGCCCAGGCCCCCTTGTCGGTGCTGGCGGGCACAGCCCCACGTGGGGGGGGGGCGCTGCCCAGAGCTGAGTCAAGGCCAGTGGGCCTCTGCCTCCCACCGCAGGTCTGGGGGGACACCGCCCTTCCCCCTAGCTTCTTCTAAGAGGCTCTTTCCATTTTCCTTTTCTGGAAGGATGACTTCAATTATTTCCTCATGACGAAAAAGATGACGCGTCCTTCTTCCTCAGCTTCACTCTTACTGCCCTCGTCTCTCGAGAGGTCAGGAGGCTTTCAGAGGCGAACTCCTTCTCTGGAATGTTCTAAGGTTCCCACCAAGCCTGCTTTGCATGGGTACCAAGCACAGGCTCCAGTGAAGAGAGTATCTCCACTTAATCCTAAACTCTGACCACACCGCGAATGAGAAAGATGGCCCTGAGGCAGGAAGGGCTCCCCCTCAGCCTTCCTCAACCATAAATGCACACCCAGCGTGGGAGGGTCTCAACACCTGGGGGCGGGGGCACTCCAGAGCCAACAATCTGCAAGCCCCAAGCGGATTTCATCAGGAATGTGGAGGGGAGGGGGTCGTCACCAGGCAACTCAGCATCACTGTCAAGACACGCCCCCCCGCCCACCCTGGGGCAGTCCCCCACCCCTGGCATCACTCACACACCAGAAAGAGAAGATGGAACCCTTAAGAGAACTCTATTGTGTACAAATCCAGGGCTGTTCAGTTCAGTCGCTCAGTCGTATCCACCTCTTTGTGACCCCATGGACTGCAGCACGCCAGGCCTCCCTCTCCATCAACAACTCGCAGAGCTTACTCAAACTCATGTCCATTGAGTCGGTAATGCCATCCAACCATCTCATCCTCTGTCATCCCCTTCTCCTCCTGCCTTCAATCTTTCCCAGCATCAGGGTATTTTCCAGTGAGTCAGTTCTTCGCATCAGGTGGTGAAAGGATTGGACCTTCAGCTTCAGCATCAGTCCTTCCAACAGGGCAGCAGTCTGTCAACCAGGCTTGGCTTTTGTTTCATTTTGCGGTGTTTCCCACAGCACGTCGGAAGCCCTCTCCAATATTCCAGATTCCCCTCCTCCCTTCAGATGAGCACCAAGTCCAGCTTGACAAGCTTGTGTCCACCTTCAAGACGGTGGGCTCAAGGGGGCCCTAGTGGTCCCGTTTCTGCCCCAGTCCACGTCCCAGGCAATATTCCAGGGCATCCAGAGGGAACCCGAGCTCATCCTGGATCATCAAATTGATGAGTGTGGTAACCGCAAAGCCCAGCCTGTCCTCACGCCCCTGGGTTCCACACCTGTTCTCAGTAGGTGGAAGGGTCCACACGGGCCTCCGTGACCCACGCGGGGCATACCCAGGCACCTCTCTCCCAGGCCTGTTATTCTGAGAGAAGCATTCTTGGGGACTCACAATCGATTTAGAAACACGGTGCCTGGAGTTGTGTGAGAAGGAAGAGAAACACGAGGGACAAAGCAGGCTTTCCCTCTCCTCAGCTCAGCTCAGGAGGCGCGTGGCCTGGTGCAAGGCTCCCTTCTGTGGCAAGGTGGCTGGAAGGGAGTGCGTGCCCAAGCCGGGGGCCCACATCTCAACGTCACCGTCTGCAAATCCCGGCGCCGCTCCAAGCATGGAGGCCAGCATGCTCTGTTGACTGTGGCTCTGAAGCGAATGGCAACAGATCCCTGAGAAAGCATGAGAGCCCTCTTCCTGATTATGTTCTGATTCTCCTATCACACACCTCCAAACAGCCTCCACGGCCCGGGTCCTCCTCAAAGAGCTTTCCCAGTCCTGAGGCCCTGGATTCTTCACGGCCAGCCTTGGAGGGAGACGCGTCCATTTTGCAGATGCAAAAACTGAGTCCCAGGGAACGCACACAGCTAGTGAGTGAAGGAGCTGGAATTCCAACCTAGCAGTCTGTCTCAGCGTCTCTGCTCTCAGCCCGAACCCCACGGAACCCTGAAACAAACACCCAGGAGGCTGGCAACGCACTTGAGTGGAGAGTGGGTTGCTGACCGTCAGAAGCTCATCCCTGCTCGTTGGAGGATCAAGGCACGTGTCCTGTGAATCTCCGTCCGAGTTTCCCTGGGCAGACGACCAGGACAGCTTTGCCAAGCAGGTCCCTGTGAGCTGAGGTTTGCAACACGTGGTCTTCCTGTTGGGTGTGGAGTCCTGACGATGTTTAGTCATTTTTTAAATGAATAGAAAAATTTGAATGTGAGATTTATGCTTTGGGAATCAGAAAACTATTTCATTTCTTCACCACTTATGGTCTAAAGTGCATACAGATAATTTTTCGGTTCGGTGAGATTCACTCTAAAGGGTTAGTCTGACAAAGAGACAAAACAGCCAGGGTCTGTGGCATAAGCAATTTAAAATTTTACTTATGCTGTGTAGAATCAAGCAATTTAGAAATGTAACTGTAAATCATCAAATATCTAATGTACTGAATAAAAAGTATATATAATTTTGGGATCTTAAAACATAAGACCCACAGCTTACACTGATGTCATGGAAGTGCCTTCACCCAGGAAGGCGCGTCTTCTCCCACATTTGAGCCACTGAGTTAGGATTCTGTCTAGTGACACGTGCTGTCCCTTTGTCTTCCTGAAATAAGCGCTCTGATCTGCGGATCTAGTGGGCGGCACTTCTGATTCCACGGGAAGCACTGATGAGACAGTGGGCGGGAGGGAGTTGGCCCGGTGCCACCAGGGAAGCGGCTGACCCGCGGTCTCACCTCCACCTGCCTGACTGTCTCCGGAAGTGGTTCTGTGACTCGGGCCCATTCCTAGGAGGCAGGGTTTCCACCCCCAAAGCACTCCCTGGGGCTCCTGTCCTCCATTCCTGCAGAGAAGGGGAGGGATAAGTGGACACAAGCGTTTGGTCACAGAACCTCCAAGGCCCTCTC
Organism: Bubalus kerabau; assembly: GCF_029407905.1. Taxonomy (NCBI): domain Eukaryota; kingdom Metazoa; phylum Chordata; class Mammalia; order Artiodactyla; family Bovidae; genus Bubalus; species Bubalus kerabau. The sequence continues at coordinate 71,299,687 of NC_073641.1, forward strand.
TCTGCAGGGCAGCATTTAAATGTGTCAGGAGAGGCCCCACACTGAGACATTCTGAGGGCAGACAAAGGCCTTCCATTTTAATGGCACCTTTCATTAAAATTTTCTTTAAGGGAAAAGAGATATTTCAATGCTTGAAAGATTACAGACCACCTCTCTGTCCCTTTGGACATGCATGAAGCTTGCTAATTACCCTGCAAGGTCACAGTTGTTTCAGCAGGAAAGTTCACTTGTGCTGGCTGCTTGATTTTAGGGATGGCTTTAAAGGAATGAGGAAGGGCAGGAGGGGCCCAGGAAGAACATTCAGGACATCACACCTTTCTCTGACTCCACGCAGTCAGTCGCACCCCACTGACTGCCTTGGCATGATTTACCCCATTTCTGTGGTTTTCCATCCTCCCACCAGCTCCAACAACAAAACAGAGGTTTACAGCCGGCCATGAATACGGGAGACTGAGCCGAGCTGGCCGGCTGAGGACGTGGGTGCATATGAAGTCGCTTCGGTCAGTCCTGTCCGACCCCATGGACTACAGCCCGCCAGGCTCCTCTGCCCATGGGATTCTCCAGGCAAGAATACTGGAGTGGGTTGTCATGCCCTCCTCCAGGGGATCTTCCTGACCCATTCATCTCCTATGACTCCTGCATTGCAGGCGGACTCTTTATCCAAGAAGCCCCCTGGCCAAGGACATTCCAGGCTTAATGACTCTTCTCCAGATGTGAGCTTTGCAGGCCTGAGAGCACGCGTGCCTCTGCGGTCCCGCTTCCGCAGAATTTGAATGTTTCATCAGTTTAAGCTATTTGCACGTGTCCAAGGCATCCTCAAGCCTGATATCTCCGAATCAGTGCCCCTCACAAACATTATTTCGGAATCACAAAGGGAGAAAAGCCAACCATGGAGCTTCACTGAAAAGACTCTTATGGAAGATCCACCCACTCAAAATGCAAAAAGGCCTCATTATAAATTAAACTTTTCCAAGTTAGACACAAGACAAAAAAGTGTGCTGAGCCCCTGTGAAAACGGGGGCACGAAGCACAGCTGGAGGAACAGATCCCAAAGGCCAAGAGTGTGTGTGCTGCCAGCTTGCAGATGAAACTTACATTGAGCTGCAGACCTGAGCACTGTGATCCACTAATTACCACGGCCCTGCTTGAGGAGGCTCTGTCAGTGCGGAGGAAAACAGTTTTTTTGCCTATAAAATTCCACTGTGTATGGAAATGTTTTATGAAATTATGTTTATGAGAATTATAACCTCTGTCCCCATTGTGTTCATGATTCATTATTTAATATATAGAAGTGTGGTCACTGCTATGATTCGTAAATACCCTTTCTTCATCATGTTTCCAAGTTAATATGATTTAATGTATTTGCTCAGAAGTGCTACTAAAAGAAATAAGAACTACCTTCTGCATTATATCTGATATTTTAAATGTATTTATCAGAGCTCAGTTGTAACTTCTTGGGACTGTAACTGATTCTGGCTTCCTTTTCTTCAAAGTGAATCATAGCTTCATTTCTGAGATCCCATCCTCCACAGCTCCCCAAATTGTGTAACACACAGTTTAAAAAAAATAGCATTCATCTATCTACTACTATAGATTCTTACCTTGTATTAATATAAGTTCTGCTTATTTTTAATGCATGGGCTTCCCTCATAGCTCAGCTGGTAAAGAATCTGCCTGCAATGCAGGAGACCCCGGTTCGATTCTTGGGTCAGGAAAATCGCTGGAGAAGGGATAGGCTACCCCCGCCAGTATTCTTGGGCTTCCCTTGTGGCTCAACTGGTAAAGAATCTGCCTGCAATGCAGGTGACCTGAGTTCGATCCCTGGGTTGGGAAGATCCCCTAGAGAAGGGAAAGGCTACCCACTCCAGAATTCTGGCCTGGAGAATTCCATGGATGGAATAGTCCATGGGGTAGCAGAGTCAGATGCAACTTTCACTTTCACTCTTATTTGTAATGCAAAACTGATTTGCAAGATGATTCTGAACGAGTTTCTCAGGGGGTCAGAAATTCCGGATGAAGGTGGAAAGCAGGATGGAGGGTCTGGTCCTTCCCAGGCCAACACACAGCAGGGACAGGGGCTGACCTGTGTGCGGAGGGGTGCTCTGGCTGGGCGGAGGGGAAGACTCACCCGGCTTCATGCCTCTGTGAGAAAAAGGAGGTTCAGTTCATCATTACTGACAGGTTTTCTGACACTTTTCAATGAACAGTACTTATTTACATCCCAAACTTTAAAATTTCAAGGGCCCGATCAACAGACTCAAAGCCTGATTGGTTGGAAGGCTCTCTGTGGTCTCACCATTGCCTGGCCACAAGACCGCTCCCTACCATTAGGGTGGAGACTCTTAAAATTTCTCAATTCAGTGAGATGAGGCTCACCCTCTAATTTTCCAAAATTTATTTCTCCCTTCTGGAACTATTTAGAGATACTTTTAAACATATCTTATCTCCACTCAATACTCTATAGTGACCTATATGGGGAAAGAACCTAGAAAAGAGTGGATCTATGTACATGTATGACTGATACACTCTGATGTACACTTGAAACTAACACACATTGTAAATCTACTATACTCCAATAAAAATTTTTGAAAAGATAAAACAAATAAAATTAAATTTAAAATATGCCATGTATTTGTTTCCGGTAAATAAGTAGATACATTGTGAAGATTGGCAAGCCTCCCTCAACAAGTGTGAGTGTCCGGGAGAGACGTGATTCTGCTCCATATACAGCCTTCCGAAGACAGGAAAACAGTATACTGCAGATTGCAGTCAGTGGCAAGACCAGAGGTGTCGAAACTTGAAAAATGTCATAAACACAACTTGAATCAAAGGTTCTCATGTCACAAGAGAAAGGCTAGACGTACAGTAAATAGTGAATTCAAAAGGCGTCACTCTGGGGCTTTATATATTAATATACCATCACCAGGGCAGAAGGCTGGGACAGACGCACCACTTATCTGAATGTGGGCAGACCGTGATTCCCCCTCTTATACACACCTAGATGGAACTGGGCTGTTCGAAGCACTTACTGCATTACAGTGTGTGTTGATCTTCTTTGCTCTTTAAACCTTTCGTTTATTTTACAAAATTATAAAGAGGAAGAGAGTCCAATGTAAATAGATAAGAATGAAAACAGTGCAACAGGTCGGCACATTTTTCGGGGTCAGTGTCGGCGCGTCCTCAGCCACAGTGGACTCACTAAAGGACACACACAGGATTAAAACCTGCTCCTGAAGGAGTGCAAGAGGATGAGAAAATGAAAGCGTTATTCCCTACTAGAAGCAGAAGACCAGGGGGAAGAAAGAAAGCTGAAAGCCAAAGGCAAGAAGGGAAGGAGGGGCTACTGAGCGAGATTTAAACTAAAGCATTCGACTCCAGACGGGAAAATATCAAAATACTAATTGTTATCAAAATATTAATGATGAAAAAGGTAATGACAAACAAAGACCCCCATATCTGAGAGTGTGCAGAATATACACAGCTTGAGAATCTCCATTTGAGCTTGAGAAGTCATCAGAAGAGAAAAAATAAGTAGCAACATGAAGAAAAAAACATGAGGAAAGGAGGATCGATTTAAACACATTTACATCACCATAACAGCTGTCCAAAGTATATGAAAAATAATTAAAATTTTGTTCAAAATGGAGATGAAAGATCTTATGTTGCAGACACTCAGGGTGGACATAGTGGTTAGATAAAGCAAAAGCCACACCTCAGACACAGCATTAGAAAACTTGAGAAAATCAAAACACAGGAAAAATTCTAATGGCTTCAGGAGGAAAAAGGAAGATCCCCTGGAAAGGAAAAAGACAAACACTGTCAATCAGATTTATCAATAACAACACAGGATGCAAGAAAACATGAATTAATATTTTCAAACTAATGAAGGTGGGGGAAACCCTTGAACCTATTTTATACATTCAATCAAATTCTTATTTAAATGTGAAAGTCAATTTAAAATATCCTCAGGCACACAAAACCTTTGAAGATTAGATACAGAAAGATCCACCTTGAAGACATTCTTAGAGAAAGACCAGAATTTTGAAAAATAATAATAATAAGTCCAGAAAAGTTCTGCAAATGATGGAAAGTAAGATTGATCAAGTGATTTACTAAATATTTTAATATAAAATTGTAAGAACATAAGAAAAGGGAAGAATGAATCCACTTTAGGGTTAGGGTTACAAAATTCTTTGTTAAGTGAATACGTAATAGGCAAAAAGAAAAACGATCAAAACAATGTAAGAATCACTAAAAAGCCTTTGCACGTTTGGCAGAAACATGGACATTTCAAGTCTGTCAAGATGTCAGTGTTCCTCAAACTGATCTATTGATTCAATGCAAACACTGTCCAAATCCCAGAAGGCGTTAAAAACAATAGAGAAGCTGATTCTAAAATCTATACGGAAATGTAAAGAATGTGGACTAGTGAAAATGATCTTGCAAAGGAAGAATCATTTGGCGGTCTAATACGACCTGATTCTAAATCCTACTGCAAGACAAGTCTGTCTTGGCGTAAGGAGAAATAAATGAATGGAACAGAATAGGAAAGACGGAAGCCGACCGTCACATGCACTGTGAGTAGACTTCTGTCCACAGCACCACATCCATCCAGTGGGGAGAAGAAAGTACTTTTAATAAATATTGTTGGAGCAATAGATAGCGGTATAGAGGGGAAAAAATGAATGGGGATCTCATCTCACTCCATACTCAAAAATTAATCCAAAGTCCATCATAGACCTAACTGTAAAATCAACATCCACATTTCCAGGAGAAAACATAACAGAATATTTTCACAGTCTTGAGAAGATACAGATTTCTAGGACAGGACATGAACCTACCAAAATAAAACTAATAAGTTCAACTTCAGCAAATTTAAAGATGTCTGCTAATCAAAAGAGCCTTGAGACAGTAAATCAATAAATCACAAGCTTGAAAAAAATGTTGGTAGCACATACATCCGATATATTTATACAAAATTCTTGAAAGTTCAACAAGAATCAACCAATTTTTTTTAATTGAACAAAAGATTTAAATAGGCACATAAGCTTTGAAGGTACGAGAATCAGTAGCACATGAAAAGCTGCTCAGCATCGTTAGTCATTAAGGAAATGAAAATTAAAATTGCCCTGAGATCTTATCACACAGAAGTGAGATGATTAAAAGCATCGATAGCATGTGTTGGCACAGAAGTGGAGCAACTGGAAATCTTGTAGTTTGCCAGCAAAAATGTAAACTGATATAACACTTCAGAGAACTGTCAGTCAATTTCCTAAAAAGTTAACCATGTGTGCACCCTATGACCTACAATTCCACTCGTGGGTATTTACTCCAGAGAAATGAAAACATGTGGCCACAAAACAGACCATACAGGGATGTTTACAGCAGATTTATTCATAGTAGCCCAAACTGGAAATACAGAGAAGGCAATGACACCCCACTCCAGTACTCTTGCTTGGAAAATCCCATGGACGGAGGAGCCTGTTAGCCTGCAATCCATGGGGTCGCTAAGAGTCGGACACAACTGAGCGACTTCACTTTCACTTTTCACTTTCATGCATTGGAGAAGTAAATGGCAACCCACTCCAGTGTTCTTGCCTGGAGAATCCCAGGTACGGGGCAGCCTGGTGGGCTGCCGTCTGTGGGGTCGCACAGAGTCGGACATGACTGAAGTGACTTAGGATAAACTGGAAATAACTCAAATGTCCATCAGAAAAGAACTGAGTTTAAAAAATCATGGTGTATTCATATATTCACAGGATGGAATGCTATTTAGCAAACAATCAGTTCAGTTCAGTCGTTCAGTCATGTCCAACTCTTTGCAACCCCATGGACTGCAGCATGCCAGGCCTCCCTGCCCATCATCAGCTCCCGGAGTCTACTCAAAGTCATGTCCATTGAGTCGGTGATGCCATCCAACCATCTCATCCTCTGTCGTCCCCTTCTTCTCCTGCCTTCAATCTTGCCCAGCATTAGGGTATTTTCCAATGAGTCAGATCTTTGCATCAGGTGGCCAAAGTATTGGAGTTTTAGCTTCAATATCAGTCCTTCCAAAGTGTATTCAGGACTGATTTCTTCTAGGATGGACTGGTTGGATCTCCTTGCCGTCCAAGGGACTCTCAAGACTCTTCTCCAACACCTCAGTTCAAAAACATCAATTCTTCAGCCTTCAGCCTTCTTTATAGTCCACATTCATACGTGACTACTGGAAAAACCATAGCTTTGACTAGATGGACCTTTGCTGGCAAAGTAATGTCTCTGCTTTTTAATATGCTGTCTAGGTTGGTCATAGCTTTTCTTTCAAGGAGCAAGCATCTTTTAATTTCATGGCTGCAGTCACCATCTGCAGTGATTTTGGATCCCAAGAAAATAAAGTCTCTTAATGTTTCCATTGTTTCCCCATCTATTTGCCATCAAGTGATGGGACCAGATGCCATGATTTTAGTTTTCTGAATGTTGAGTTTTAAGTCAACTTAGTATTTAGCAATAACAAGGGATACAATACAGATAATTTCAAATATGAATGATCTCCAAACAACTGTTAAACAATACAAGCCAGACACTAAAGATCTATGAATTCTTTTTTTCAGGAGTACAAGACCAAGCAAAGACCTCTATAGACATCAGAATATTGTTATCTCTGGGGGATACGATTAACTGACTTGAAGCAATCTTGAAGGTTTCTGAGTAAATGGAAATGTTCAGTGTTCTTATTTGAGATGGTGCTTATGAACTGCTGGAATGACTTTCCTGGTGGCCCAGATGGTAAAGAATCCACCTGCAATGAGTTGGACACGACTGAAGCAACTTAGTGGCGTCAGCAGCAGCAATGCAGAAGACATGGTTTTGACCCCTGGGTTGGGAAGATCCCCTGCAGGAGGGCACGGCAATCCACTCCTGTATTCTTGCCTAGAGAATCCCCATGGACAGAGGAGCCTGGTGGGCTACAGTCCATGGGGTCACAAAAAGTCAGATACAACTGAGCAACTGAGCACACAGCACAGTATCAAACTAAAGGTTTAAGACATGCATTTTATTGTAAGTAAATTTTACCTCAATTCAGAAACACTGAGGTCAAAAAAGGTAATAAACATGATTATGGGATTCTAGTTCTAGGAAACCACTATAAGAATAAAAACAAAATGTATAATTTCAACTTGTAATTCAAATCTCATCTGTCCAATAAAGAACATGAAAGAAGGATAAAACACACACACAAGTGTGGAAAATTGGAAACATGAGTTGAGCATGGAAACAAATCCTAATATAATCGTAATGACAGTCAACGAAAACGTGTGAAACCCAGCAACAGAAAGATCAAGAATTGCAGATTGGATTTAAAAAAAATAGTCCATAACTCTAAACAAATCAAGAGAGGTTAAACAGAAGGATGAAAAAATATCTACCAGGGTAATATTGCCCATGATAAGATGAAATGAAAATTCGACATTTGGCTAAATAAATATCGAGACAGAACTATCTTAAGGGAAAAAGAGGAAAGGTATAATAATAAAAATTCTTTTTGACCAACACTAACGTGTTCAGTTCAGTTCAGTCGCTCTGTCGTGTCCGACTCTTTGTGATCCCATGAACGGCAGCACACCAGGCCTCCCTGTCCATCACCAACTCCCAGAGTTCACTCAGACTCATGTCCATCAAGCCATCGAGTCATTGGCCATCCAGCCATCTCATCCTCTGTCTTCCCCTTCTCCTCCTGCCCCCAATCCCTCCCAGCATCAGAGTCTTTTCCAATGAATCAACTCTTCGCATGAGGTGGCCAAAGTACTGGAGTTTCAGCCTCAGCATCAGTCCTTCCAATGAACACCCAGGGCTGATCTCCTTTAGAATGGACTGGTTGGATCTCCTTGCAGTCCAAGGGACTCTCAAGAGTCTTCTCCAACACCACAGTTCAAAAGCATCAATGCTTCGTCGTTCAGCCTTCTTCACAGTCCAACTCTCACATCCATCCATGAACGTGTATACTTTAACAAATATCCTCAAAATATGCAAACCTACTGGAAAACTGAGAAGATGAGTTGATATTTAAACAATAGCAGTTGGAGATTTTAAAAAAACCCTCACCTAAAAGATACAAAGATAGAGACAGAGGTTGCATGAATAATGAAATTTAAAAAACTCAAGTGACTTTACTTGGAACTCTAAGCCTAACAAAGAGAGGACACAAGGTCTTTCTGGTTTCTTAGTGTCCCCCCACTACTGCTCTTACCAATCTTCAATTAGATAAATTTATAAACTGAGAGTGTTTAAAAACATAAACAATCTGTTATTGCTGATACATCCAATTGTAGGATCATTTTCTGGCATTTCATTTTATTGAATTTTGAAAAGTAAAGATTTGTGGCAGATTGGAAATTAAGAAAAACAAGTAAGCAAAAAAGAGAAAAGTAAAGAAAAACCCTGGTATTTCACCACAGAATGTTTGAGACACACCACTTCTGAGTGTCCAAGGAACAGATGCAGTCTGATGCTAGACTAGACCACAGATAAATGCTCAGTAAATCCTGATAAACCAGCGTCATCAAATGAGGTTCTTACTGCAGTGAGGAAAACTTCACATCAGTTTTTAAAATACAGGCACACCTCATTTATCGTGCTTCCCTTTATCATGTTTTGCAGATTTTGTGTTTTTTACAAGCTGAAGGTTTGTGGCAACCTTGCACCAAGCAGGTTTATCGGTGCCGCGTTTCAACAGCACTTGTTCCCTTCACGCCTGTGTGTCCCGTGTTCAAAATTCTTGCAACGTTTCAAACTTTTTCATTACTATTGCATTTGACAGGGTGATCTGTGACCAGCGATCTTTGACAGTACTCTTAAGAGGACTGACTCGCTGGAAGTTCACGTGATGGTTAGCATTTTTTAGCAGGAAAGTATTTTTTAATTAACATACGTACTTTTTTAGACATAATGCTATTGCACACTTAATAGCCCACAATATTGTGTAAACACAGCTTCTGTATGCACTAGGAAACAAAAAAAACTGTGTGACTCATTATATTTCAATAATCACTTTATTGCAGTGGTGATTTGAAAACAAACCCACAGCAAATCGGAGGTCTGCCTGTGTAACTCAAGAGCTCCCCCTGTTTCTAGGACCTCAACAATGTATATTTTACAAAAAAAAAAAAAAAGGAAGTAATAGAGGAAATTGTGAAACACTTAGAACTGAACATAAAAACACTATATTTTAAAATGTGCAGATACACCTAGGATGGTACATAAAGTAAAATTTATATGCTAAAATCCATTTTCATGAGGCAAGAGAGATTGAAAACAAATGATCTAATCAAAGAAAAAATATGTTGAATTTATTACCTTAAATGGGGATTGATTTTAATGAAAAACACATGGGCCAAGTTAGCAACAGATAACAGATTGAGAGAATATATTTGCAATATCTAAGACCAACAAGGGACCCTATTATCTAGAATATGCAAGAAATGCCTATAAATCAAAAAGAAAAAACACAATAGACAGGGAGGCAGAGAGCACGAAGAGGCAATTCACGGGAAGAGGAAACCCAGACGCTAACAAGATGTGAAAAGATGCTCCATTTCATTAGTAATCAGAGGACTGAAAGTTAAAAGAGCAAGACCCAACTTGGCATCCTGCAAACGGCAAGTGTGTGAAAGCTGGCTGGACGAGCGCTGGTAGGTAAGTAGGAAAGGGGAATGGCTTGTTCTGAGGGGACCAGGGACACACAGAGGCCTTTGGACACGAAACTGGCTCTGCTGAGGTAAGCTCAGCGTGTGTGCGTCGTCCAACCCAGGCAGTTCTGTTCCCTGGAACAGAGAGCAGAGAGACCACGAGGGACAGACGTAGTGTGTCTGCCTTGGCATCCAGCGTGCTGACAGCCTGGAGGGCGTCTCAACATGGACGCTTTGGGGAAAGGTAAGTAAACTACCATTGCCAACTGTGAAACCATGAGCAGGAGTGCTCAGAGGTCATGCTACATGAACACTCTGTAATACAGAGAGAGCTTCAAAGTAGAATGAGATTCACAGCATTTTACCACGAGTATCATTTTTTTGGCACTTCTTTTAAAGGAAATAAAACATGTAATTTACAATTCACCATTTTAACCAGTCTTCACCAAGTACGATTCTGTGACATTAAGCTCATTCAGGAATCTAGGCCACTGTCACCACCATCCATCTGCAGAGTCTTTGATCCTCCCAGACTGGATCTCTGTGTTCATCGGGGCTCAGGGGGTAAGAATCTGCCTGCCAGTACAGGAGACACGAGAGACACGGGTTCAATCCCTGGGTCAGGAAGATCCCCTGGAGTAGGAAATGGCCACCCACTCCAGTGTTCTTGCCTGGGAAATTCCATGGGCAGAGGAGCCTGGAGGGCTACAGTCCATGCTGCTGTTGCCCAGTCCTCAGTGGTGTCCAACTCATTGTGACCCCATGGACTGCAGCCCACCAGGCTTCCCTGTCCTTCACCATTTCCCAGGACATAGGGAGGGTCTTCCCCAGAAAATTAGAGGTGTCGAGTGAGGAAGCAAGGGGGTGTCACAACACCAGCTCTGACCTCCCCACCAGGGCTCCGAATCCAGGCCTGGCTGTTAAGCTTTCATTCTCTCTCCTCCCTCTCTGTCCACGGCAAAGTGAAAGTGGAGCCGCTCAGTCGTGTCCGACCCTTGTGACCCCATGGACTGCAGCCCACCAGGCTCCTCTTCCACGGGATTTTCCGGGCAAGAGTACTGGAGTGGGGTGCCATTTCCTTGTTAAGATCTTCCCTACCCAGGGATTGAACCTGCGTCTCCCACATTGTAGGCAGACGCTTTACCATCTAAGCAACAAATTATGCTGCAGGCTAACTTTCCACTTGGAGAAGGAAGTGGCACCCACTCCAGTGTTCTCACCTGAAGAATCCCAGGGACAGAGAAGCCTGCTGGGCTTCCGTCTGTGGGGTTGCACAGAGTCAGACACGACTAATGCGACTTAGCAGCAGCAGCAGCAATTTTCCACTTCTTCATTAGCATTTCTTGACTTTAAGAAATTGGATGGAGTCTGGCTAAGCAGATCTGGGATGTTCCTGCAGTAAGATGCTGTCTGCCCTCTAGTCACCAGGGCACACACCTCTCCTGGAAAGAGGCTCCATGCTTGGTCATCGGAATTCCGCACATTCCCATTAGAGGCAAAAAATGCCCTGGAGAACCCCGACTCTGGAGAGTTGCAAAGTGGCATGTTTAATTACTCCTGCAAGAGTAAAAAGGCCCTCCAGAAAAAATGATCTAAAATTATTTTTATTTACTTTTGCTTAGAAATTTCCAAATTCCATACACATGATCAGGTGATAAAAGCATGGTGGCAACCAGGGTGGGGAAGGATAAAAGCCAAAGAAGCACCATTAAAATCATGAATGAAATAAGGTATTTGGAAGCACTGCCTTCTTCTCAAGTCCTAAACTGCCTCCCTGCCCCATATAACCATGGCTTTGTGGGGGGCGGGGGGGACACTGGGAAAGAGTTTATAAGTAAGGCTGGTGAAAGTAATAATTTGTTTATGTGGAATTTTTTTCCAGAACAGCGCACTGGGGCACTGGGAAACATCTCCAAAATGAAACTGCACAAAGGCAAAAGCAGCCCATTTGTTTTTTGTTTTGCTTTGTTTTCCTGTCGCAGATGCATGTCAATCACAAATTGCTGCCATATAAAAGAAAGTTCCAGAACCCACAGCACATAATGCCTGCTCCCCCACCCCCATCCCCACCAGCACGGCCGTCTCCCCAGGACATGTGGCTGGCGTGGACATCTCACTGGCCACACCTGGCCAGGTGGGCAAGAGGGAGCACCATTCACCACCCAGAAGGGGATAAGAGTTTTTTCTGGAGCATCTCGGCAGGCTCAGGTGGGAAGGCCAGGCCAGCTGGGGCAGACCACACTGACCTGCTCTCGGGGGCTGCCCGCCTGCCTCCAGCCCTGGAGTGGACAGGCCTTCCAGGCCAGAAAGCTGTTCCCCTCCCATACATAAGCAGAGGAGCTGGAGCCGCAGACGTGGGAGAGAAGAGGAAGCCCACGAGTGATGCTAGAAGGACCATTTCTCATTGCTTGGCTTTCAGGGCCCCTGTGATGCCAGAAATCTTACCAGTGCATGCAGATCAGGCCTCACAGGGCATATCGCAGGAGCTTGCAGCGAACGGGGCCGACAGCCAGACTGGCCCCCAGGGAAGGCCTCAGGGCTGAGCTCTCAGCACGGTCCAGGCACAAAGCTGGGACAGCACTCTGCAGGGCAAGTCCAGCTCACCATCCCCCAGTTCCTGGCTCTCTCAGCCAGAGAGCGAATAACATCCCAAGGGCCTCCAACCGATTCAGTTCAGTCCAGTCACTCAGTCATGTCCAACTCTTTGCCACCCCATGGACCTCAGCACGCCAGGCATCCCTGTCCATCACCAACTCCCGGAGTTTATTCAAACTCATGACCATTGAGTCGGTGATACCATCCAACCATCTCATCCTCTGTCGTCCCCTTCTCCTCCCGCCTTCAATCTTTCCCAGCATCAGGGTCTTTTCCAATGAGTCAGCTCTTCGCAAGAGGTGGCCAAAGTACTGGAATTTCAGCTTCAACATCAGTCCTTCCAATGAACACCCAGGACTGATCTCCCTTAGGATGGACTGGTTGGATCTCCTCACCGTCCAAGGGACTCTCAAGAGTCTTCTCCAACACCACAGTTCCAAAGCATCAATTCTTCTGTGCTCAGCTTTCTTTATAGTCTAACTCTCACATCCATACATGACCGCTTACTCCGGCTGGTAAGGGCAAACAAAACAGTGAGAAAGAGCCAGAAGCCAGACACAATGAATCGTGGAGAAGACACACATTTTTTACTCAGAACCAAGAGATGACTAGGTAAGAAATGATAAGAGGTAAGAAATGAAAAGAGAACAGAAGCAGAGTTCTCTGGTCTTTTTTCTAACTCCCTTCTTTCCAGGAAACATAACAAAACTACCTCATGAGTCATTTTTTTCGCTCTAAGAACCAAAGTTTTCATTTTTATTTTTTTTCTTGTGATAATACCTTTTAAAAAATTTTTTGATTGGAGTATAGTTGACTTACAGTGTTGTATTAGTTTCTGCTGTACAGCAAAGTGACTCACATATACATATATCCATTTTCTTAGATTCTTTTCCCATGTAGATAATTACAGTACTGAGTCGAGTTCCCTGTGCTATACAGTAGGTTCATGAGGCATTTTTACTTATAGAATGGGCTGCTTTACATGCAGTAAAATTTCAATTAATAAAAATGTTAAGAAGAGCAAGATTTTCTGACTAATGAATTAACTGATCAACTGAGGGTTAAAAAGAATCATTTTTTTAAATGTATCAATCTTACTATTGGAAAACTTTCCCAAACAAATACATTTATTTCCTTGCCTCTTTAAGCAGTAAAATATCCAAGAGAAATGTTTGAGATGTTTCCAGGGATTCACTTATTGGTTAAAAGATGAGCTGAGTATCCGCTCATTTCGGAGCGGAACAACAGACTGGTTCCAAATAGGAAAAGGAGTACCTCAAGGCTGTCTATTGTCACCCTGCTTATTTAACTTCTATGCAGAGTACATCATGAGAAACGCTGGGCTGGAGGAAACACAAACTGGAATCAAGATTGCTGGGAGAAATATCAATAACCTCAGATATGTAGATGACACCACCCTTATGGCAGAAAGTGAAGAGGAACTAAAGAGCCTCTTGATGAAAGTGAAAGAAGAGAGTGAAAAAGTTGGCTTAAAGCTCAACATTCAGAAAACGAAGATCATGGCATCTGGCCCCATCACTTCATGGCAGATAGATGGGGAAACAGTGGAAACAGTGGCTGACTTTATTTTTCTGGGCTCCGAAATCACTGCGGATGGTGATTGCAGCCATGAAATTAAAAGATGCTTTCTCCTTAGAAGGAAAGTTATGACCAAACTAGACAGCATATTAAAAAGCAGAGACATTACTTTGCCAACAAAGGTCTGTCTAGTCAAGGCTATGGTTTTTCAGTAGTCATGTATGGATGTGAGAGTTGGACTATAAAGAAAGCTGAGCACAGAAGAATTGATGCTTTTGAACTGTGGTGTTGGAGAAGACTCTTGCGAGTCCCTCGGACTGCAAGATCCAACCAGTCCATCCTAAGGGAGATCAGTCCTGGGTGTTCATTGGAGGGACTGATGTTGAAGCTAAGACTCCAATACTTTGGCCACCTGATGGGAAAATCTGACTCATTTGAAAAGACCCTGATGCTGGGAAAGATTGAGGGCAGGAGAAGATTGAGGAGGATGAGATGGTTGGATGGCATCACGGACTCGATGGACATGGGTTTGAGTGAACTCCAGGAGTTGGTGATGGACAGGGAGGCCTGGCATGCTGCAGTTCATGGGGTCGCAAAGAGTCGGAGACGACTGAGCGACTGAACTGAACTGAACTGAGCATCCGCTCTGTGGTAGGTACTCTGATAAGGCACTGAAGACATAAAAATAAACAATTTCCTAAACAGCACAAAGTGACAGTTTGAGTTTTAACCTCACCAGACAGTCTCTCCTTTCTAACCAAATAATTTGATTCCTTTATGTTTGATGTTGGGAGCCACATACTTGAGTATATCCCTTCAGTTTTACGTTATCATTAGTATTTATTGTATTTAGTTGCCTATGCAGCTTCCTGCCTAGCTCAGTCGGTAAAGAATCTGCCTCCAGTGCCAGAGACCTGAGTTCCACCCCTGGGTGGGGAAGAATCCCTGGAGAAGGAAATGGCAACCCACCCCAGTATCTTCCCTGGATAATCCCATAAACAGAGGAGACTGGAGGGCTACAGTCCATGGGGTCGCGAGAGTAGGACACAACTTTGTGACCACACCACCACGACCAGTTGCCCATGGGGTCGCGCAGAGTCAGACCCAACGGAAGTAGCTTAGCACATGTGCATCAGAGAAAAAGCCTCTTAGACATGCCGTGGAGGGAGGGCTTTCTTAAACAGGTTCGATTTGAGGCCATCGCAGTAGCTGTTTAAACAGTCCTTGGTGTCCGAAGGCTGAGGCTGAAAGAGGGATGGGAAGTGGGAGCTGCCCCAGTGGGCTGGCCCTCCTAGAACCCATGAGAAAGGGGCTTGAACCTGTGTTGGACTCGCCACCAGAACCCTCAGGGGCCTCCCTCCATTCACAGGCCTCCAGCCTGGGGGCCCTGCGTTCATCCAGATGCGTTCCTCTTACCAAACCTGCCCCGCTAGTTCCTCACCGAGGCCACCAGCACCCCTAACTCCTTCAGCGCCCAGGGAGGACCACTGCTGGCTAAGGGGCCCCCACCACGGGGCCTGGGCGTCAATAGCCCAGCCTGTGTACACGGTCCACCGCGCACAGGGCATGCAGAGGGCACGTGACGCCGAGTCCCCATGTGGCATGAGGGTCAGGGCCCAAAGCTGGTGGGCATGGCCTCAGACCCACTGCCGCCTGGAGCGTGGGCGCAGCGTGCAGGGTGCCCTCTGACCCTTTTTCTGCCCATGGTGTTATTCCTCTCCACATTCCAACAGAACTTGTCCCTTTCTTGAGAAGAACTGCCTCATTTCAAGAGCGAAAATCTCACCAAACCAAACCAAACAAAAAAGTGTTCATGCGCCATTCTGCATGTCTAAGCCCCTGGATTAAAATTCAAGTGTTAGGTTGAGAGTCAGAGATCCATTTAGTCACTGGCTTCAGCAAATACAGCTTTCTTACGTTATCCTGACTGTGGGAAGTGGAAGAAATGCATGGCCTATGATTAGTGTTTACATTAAAACCCGGGGAGCACACGGGGTAAGCCCTTCTCTCCTCACTGAGGCTCAGGCTAACCCAGGCCCAGGCCATGCTCACTTGATGGGTTTAAAGGGCTTTAAGTGAAGTGCAGTTTATATTGAATTTCTTTGTTTCTTGGTTTGAAGGTCCCTGAAGACATGGCAACTACAAAGCAGCCCTGAAGAGCAGGAATGTTGGAACAGATGTTATTTAGGCATTTCCACATAATAAAGACTTCTAATAATCCCCAATGCCCAATTATCCCCACACTTATGCCAGAGTTTCCACTCCATGAATGATAAATGCAAGCAATATTGACTCGAATAAAACCGCAATTATTTAGAACACAGGTGATGCCCATCAAAGGAGACATGTAAACAATTGATGACCGCATTTTTTCGGATCCAGATTAGCCAATAGCCCAACTTTGTACTTAACATAGAACCAATTAGTCAAGTAATAATTGCATGATAAAGGCTATGCTCTCTGAGGGGGAAAAAAATCTGATATTTTCTGCAGATGCATCAAACTATATCATATTTTACAGGGAACAGTGTTTGATAGTAGATCATATTTCCATCCTTTGCACTAATCAGAAAATAATGATATACAGTTTGGGGGGGAGGATATCACCTTTGCACAAGTACTTTTGTTTTTTACGCTAGAGGTCAAAGGTAATTACGGGCGTGGTCAGAAACAGAAGACGTCCCACTGGCGTTTCTTTTATAATAGTGAAAGTGCAACTGCGATCCAGAGGTAACTCCTGATAAATTCCAGCTTGGAAAATTCACGAAACAAAACAGATTTCTCCACTTCCTCTAATAAACTTTCAAGACTTACACTTAACTCTGGGCCTTGATGTTAGCATAAAGTCCCAATTAATCAGAACTTGGAAGACCAAGCCAAGCCTAGTTTAAGAATTCGATATTTTCATACCAAAAGCAAGCAAAAATATCTACTGTGTACAAATTATGCATATTTTAAGAGGAGACAAATAACTTTTGGTGTCAAAAAAGCAGGTCTGATGGTTGAAGCTACCTACATTAGAGCCATGAGTCCTTCTGGAGACACATGATAGAATTTAAATGAGAAGACAGAAATTAATAGCCCTTTGTCTCCACTGCCTGGACAAAAGGACAGAAGAGTGAAGGAAAGTGCCTCTCAGAATTCACCACCCAAGGATGGGTTGGGAGGAAAAGAGAACCGAAAGAGACGTGGACACAGCTTTGGAGGAAGATGCTGCAAAGGGCTGCTTCATCTTCAAGGAGTTGCAGGAGGAGCTCCCATCCCAGCCCAAGATGTTCCCCTGGGGTATCGTCAGCAACCACAGATGGAGCCTGAGGGCCTCTCGCCAAAACTCCCAATCTATCCCTGTCCACCACGCTTCCACCCTGGGAACCATCAATTCTTTCTCTAAGTCTGTGAGTCTGTTTCCATTTTGTAAATAAGTTCATTTGCATCATTTTTTATTATGCCTATAAGCAATATTCTATGATATCTGTATTTCTCTTCCTGACCTACTTCACTTAGTATGACCATCTCTAGGTCCACCCATGTTGCTACAGATGGCGTTATTTCATTCTTTTTATGGCTGAGTAATATTCCACTGCGTGCGCATATGACATCTTCTTCATCCATTCATGTGCCGATGGACACTTAGGTTGCTTCCGTGTCTTGGCTGTTGTGAACAGTGCTGCTATGAACACTGGGGTACATGTATCTTTTCAGACCATGTTTTCCTCCAGATATATGCCCAGGGGTGGGATTACTGGGTAGTTTTATTTTTGTTTTTTAAGGACCCTCCATACTGTTCTGCATAGTGACTATACCAATTTACATTTCCACCAGGAGTGTAGGAGGGCTTCCTTTCCTCCACACCATCTCCAGCATTCACTGTTTGTAGACTTTTTGCTGATGGCCATTCTGGCTGGTGTGAGGTAATACCTCATCATAATTTTGATCTGCATTTCTCTAATAATTAGCAATGTCAAGCATCTTTTCACGTATCTGTGGTCATATGTATGT
Source organism: Bubalus kerabau (assembly GCF_029407905.1). Lineage (NCBI taxonomy): Eukaryota > Metazoa > Chordata > Mammalia > Artiodactyla > Bovidae > Bubalus > Bubalus kerabau. Next base: position 71,317,485 of record NC_073641.1, read on the forward strand.
ATGTCTTCTTTGGAGAGATGTCTACTTAGGTCTTCTGCCCATTTTTGGGGGGGAAGGTGTCTGTTTATTTTTTGGAGCCACATGAGCTAAACACTTTTAATTTTTAAGAGATATAAAATCTTGTGAAACTCATTTCATGGAGCCAGGGAAGTTTCTACAAGCCTCTAAGCAGCCTCATTCATTTCTGCGCCCAATCCCTCGCTCTCTCCATCACTTTACAGCCTGTTTCACCGCCTCACCGTCTATGGCAGCAACCGCTGGATTCATCTACTGCTGAAGCTGTCAGTATCAAACACACACAAACCCCAGCTGCAGTTGCAGTGAAAAGCATCACTCTCAGGCTAAACATATCCAGGGGAACGCTGTATTTCTGGAACCCAAAAGACTGCTGTATGGGAAGAATCTGAGTTTTACAAAAGCCTTATTTTATATTCAACATAAAATGTTACTTACCAAAAAAATCACAAAATAAAACTTGCTTTCTATAGCAACCCCACCTTTGAAAAAACAAAACTGAAATAGATCTTGGAGACTATCCCACTTAAAAGGAAGGAATGAGTGGTTCAGAACAAGTGGTAACTTGCTCAAGACTGCACGGCCAGCTAGTGCGTAGCCAGAGCTCAGACAGAAATGCAACAAGGGTGTTGCAGAGACACTTGGAAATAGAGAGTGTACTGCTTTTTCTACCTGGCTAAAAAGTACTATATTTTACGATCACTGTATAGTAATACAAGGGCATGAGAAAAACAAGGCATAAGCCAGTAACACTTTGTCCTTAGCTCTGCAGATGCTATCTGGCTAAGCCTAACTAAAGGGAGGAAGCTTATCATTGTAATGTGCAATTCTTTAATCCCTCCATTAATTGTGACTTCACTCTTAATTCTGGATGAGCAAATGGCTGCATTGTTGCAATATCTAAGTTTGAAGGCTCTCCTAGATATTTATTAAATTAATGCAGCTCAAAATTCCCCCTTATGGCTTTCCTTTGCTTCCTCTGATCACAAAATTATAAATACACACCAGTGTAGAAAATTTTTAAAGCACAGCAATGCATGTGAATCGTGAATAAACCCAGTTCACTTTTGACACAATTTTTTCTCAAGGTTTCTCTAAGTACTTCTTTATCTGATATATTTAAGTTGCTTGAAAGCACAATATACCTATGTCATCTTACATGTTTAAACATTCTTTAAAAACATAGTTTCAATGACTTCACAGTAATTTATCAAATGTTTGTGCCCTAACTTAATTAATCATTCTTTTCCATTTAGTTTATTCTCAGTCTTTCTCTACTGTAAATAACACTGCAGTGAACATCTTTGTACAAAATATTGCACAACCGATGTTCTTTAGAAGTGTCTAGTTTTGGAAGACAAGAACTGATGGTCTGACACAGATTTGTGAGCAAAGGAAGTGTGACAAATGTAACTTGGAATCCTGGACTGGGTACTGGAACACAAATAGGGTTTCGTTGAACAACTGGCAAAATTTGAATAAGATCTGCAGTTTAATTAAAGATACTGTAGCCATATTAATTTTGATGACTTTATTAATACTGTGGTTGTGTGAATGCTAAGGTCAAAGGTATCTGGGCATAGGAACTATGGAACTTCCGTACTATTTTCACAAACTTTTATGCAGCCTAAAATTAATTCAAAATGAACATTTTAAGGTCATGATAAAGTGGCTCTGATTTGACACTGCACTCAAGATTGTGGCTGGAGTCATGAGTCCCTCTGGAGAAATACATCTTAAAAGCCTCAAGAACTGCCACAAAGTTCTAAGGATGATGAGTTCACAATTCAAAAAAAAAAAAAAAATCAGAAGACATATGAGGAAACAAGGTACTATGAGCCAGACTCAGCAAAAAAAAAAAAGAAAGAAAGAAAAAGAACCAACCAACATATGATTCACAAAGTCTTCAAATGATTAAATTACCAGAATATATAGAAAGGTCCATCTAGTCAAGGCTATGGTTTTTCCTGTGGTCATGTACGGATGTGAGAGTTGGACTGTGAAGAAGGCTGAGCGCCGAAGAATTGATGCTTTTGAACTGTGGTATTAGAGAAGACTCTTGAGAGTCCCTTGGACTGCAAGGAGATCCAACCAGTCCATTCTGAAGGAGATCAGCCCTGGGATTTCTTTGGAAGGACTGATGCTGAGACTGAAACTCCAGTACTTTGACCACCTCATGCAAAGAGTTGACTCATTGGAAAAGACTCTGATGCTGGGAGGGATTGGGGGCAAGAGGAGAAGGGGAAGACAGAGGATGAGATGACTGGATGGCATCACTGACTCGATGGATGTGAGTCTGAGTGAACTCCGGGAGTTGGTGATGGACAGGGAGGCCTGGCGTGCTGCGATTCATGGGGTCAAAAAGAATCGGACACGACTGAGCGACTGATCTGATCTGATCTGATCTGATAGCAATGATGTTTAACAAGGAAAAAAGAGAGCATATTAAAAGTGTGAAAGGGACTTCCTTGGCAGTCCAGGGGTTAAGACTTTGTCTTCTAATTCAGGGGGTACAGGTCCCATCTCTGACTGGGGAGCTAGGATCTCAGAAGCTTCATAGCAAAACCCAAAACATAGAAAAGATATAATGATACTAATGTAAGGCAAAATAGATGTTAAGGAGAAAGGTGATCCTAGTGCATAATTCACCCATAATGGATAAAACATTTAATTCACTAGGAAGATACAGAAATTCTAATCTTGCATAAACTTAACTTTAGAGCTCCAAAATAAGGCCAAAAAAGTTGAATAAGTCAAATTGAAGTTTCTACCATTATAGTGCAAGATTATAATATACTTTTCCTAGCAATTGAAAAATCAAATTAAATCTGACCCCAAAAGTTCAATATGGATACAACTTGAACAGGAAATTAAATTTGAGCAGCATAACCCGTTAGTCATGGACTACCCAGCAAATACCAAGCATTTCTAAGAGCGATGCTGAGCAAAGGCTAGGGCTGAAGATCGTCTCGGTGTCTGGCAGCACGTAGCCTCGGTGATAAAAAGCTTGTGGAACTGGCAGTGGGTTCCAGTAGACCTTTGAGATAGAATAAAGCATCCAGAAAGAGTTCTGCACACATTCGGGGAAGAAACATGATCGATGTACCTTTAATTATCAGTAGATTAATCAACTGTTTAATCAGATGTTGCCAAAACAGTCACTGATGTGGAGTAACTAATCACTAATCACACACAAAAATCAATTATGGATGACGTAAAGCTGAAACTGAAAAAATTTAGGGGCAAAATAGACAGAATATCTTCATGACCTTAGTGTAGGAAATGATGTTTTAATAAAGAGAAAGAAAAAAAACCTGACATTTTAGAAGAAAAAAAAAACATCAATTAGGTTATGTTAAAATGGACAACTTCGAAAGGCTCTATGCAGAATGTAAGGGAATGGTGCCAAAAACTGACTAAGATATTTACAACATACAAAACTAAAGGTCGGTGCCTGAATTTTGTAAGACTAGATACTGAATATAAGCTTATTAAATGAAACAAAGAAATAAAAGAAAAATAAGCAAAAGATGTGAATGGTTACATCTTCACAGCAGAAAATAAATTTTTAATAAATATACGAAAAGGTAGTCAACACTAGGGAAATACAAAGTAAACCCTCCAAGAGAACCATTTACACAATCATCAGATGGGAACAACTAACATATCAGCTGATAGCAAGTACCAGCAAAGACCATGTAGCAACAGAAACACTCCACGCGGAGGCTCTGAACACAAACACCTTCATAACACCAGGGGGAATCCAGCCATTCAGTCCATCCACTCCTGGTCACATAATACTAGAGAAACGCTTGTATCTGCTTTAGGGGACGTGCACAAGGAGCTCTCTAGAAGAATGTTTGTTGTAAGAAAAACGAAAACGCGTGCAACGTCAAAGGACAAGAGAATGGATAAACTGCAGCTCTGCATACAGAGTGAAAAAGACCGACCTGCAGCCCATACCAGCAGAGCTCAGCATCTGAAACATAATGGTGAATGAGAAAGGCAGCCAAGAGACTAAATAAAATGGACTTTTATTTACATAGAGTAAAAATATGCAGAAGTAAACAGGATGTGGTTAAGGTGGCACCCACATGGGATAGGACTATAGGGAACCCCAAGAATTACAACCGCAAAGCTCAAGCTGGAAGCTGGGATGTGGGCAAAGTAGGAGAAGGAATTCAGGAACCATCAATGGTGTTGGTTTTCCTATTTCTTAAACTGCAATATGGGCCTAAAGGTGTTTATTTTACTCCCACTTCATCGCATTGTATTTATTCTTTTGACTATGTGCTACATCTCAGTAAAGAAGTTAACAAAAAAGACATCCACCTATTACAGGTACGGAGCTCAATGCTGTGAGAGGAACAGAAAAAGAGAAGTGAAATAATCATGAACTATGGTTCCTTTCAAGATGCTGTAAAGAAGTGAAAAAAAAAAAGTGAAAGTGTTAGACCCTCGGTCAAGTCAGACTCTTTGAGACCCCATGGACTGTGTAGCCCACCAGGCTCCTCTGTCCGTGGGATTCTCCAAGCAAGAATACTGGAGTGGATTGCCATTCCCTTCTCCAGGGGATCTTCCTGACTGAGGGATCTAACCTGGGTCTCCCGTGTGGCAAGCAGATTCTTTACCGTCTGAGCCACTGAGGAAGGCTGATCAAGCCAGAAAAGGAAAACTAGCTCAGCTGAAAGAGTTTAAAAATGAGTTTCTCAGTAGTAGTCCAGGTTAAAAAGGGGTCCATGCAACCTGGAGAAAGCCAGGCATGATATGAAGGGCTGAGCATTGCAGGGGTGCAGACATGGGCTTGTGATCTTGAACAAACACCGTCCCAGCCCAGGGCTGTTAATAGAGAAAGAGGCTCCTGGGCTCCTGGTGCCTGAAGTCCCCATGGCAGAGGTGGCCAGGTTTCTCCCAGTGCTTTTGAGGAGACAGGTCTCTCCAGGTGCTCTGCTCCTAACCCAGACTGAGCCTGGCTCAGCGATATGCGAGGGGTCCCTTCCCAGCTGGAAAGAAGGATGAAGCCATTTGACGGAGGAGAACTAGATCTGAGACGAAGAGGAGACATTTTTTTCAGGACAGCTGATGGTTTGTCAGCCTCATGACATTTTGTTAGCACAGATTTCTCCAGGCGCCCTGCGCGGAGCTGATGGTTGGCTTTTCAAAAGTCTCAAGGTTGCACAGGGCCGACTATTTATAGGGTGGCTATAACCGGTTCCCGCAAAGCCAAATGAGAGCGTTGGTCTAATCTTTCTGCCCTGTATTTCCTCCTGTGACCTGAGGTCTACTGGTGAAAATCTATTAAAAGTTTTCCTGATAATAAAAAAAAAAGTAGACATTTCAACTTGGTCAGAATTGAAACCCAGAGGGATAGCTTCAATTTCCGATGAGCTAGGATTGACAGAGCATCGCCTTGCAGCTGAGCTGCCCGGACTTCAGCCTTACTGCACCACAGGCCTGGTGAGAGCACTCACCAGGCATCTCAAGGGGGCAAGCCCTAGACAGAAGTGCATCTGAGACAGGTGTGGGGTTAGCACAGAGGGCGCCCAGATGAGCAGGTCACCCACATCTGGATGCTGGATCCTCTTCTTCCTTCCAGGACCACACCAGAGGCAGACCTCACATGTGGGCTGGAGTGATGGGGACACAGAACAGCACTATCAAGCTGAAGCACCATCAGACTCTGTCCTCGGTCTCGAGAAAAATCTTACTGTGTAAACCTCTTCATTCATTTCAGGTAACAGCTACATGGAAAGCAGGGGAAGTTTCACACAATAAAACGTCTATGAAATCTGAAGGCTGACTTCTATGAACAACAGATCTTGGTAACAGCATGCGTGTTAGTCTCTCATTCAGTCGTGCCCGACTCTTTGCGACCCCCTGGACTGTAGCCCACCAGGCTCCTCTGTCCATGGGATTCTCCAGGCAAGGATTCTGGAGTGGTTAGCCACTCCCTTCTCCTGGGCATCTTCCTGAGCCAGGGATGGGTCTCCCACACTGCACATGGATTCTTTACCATCTGAACCATGACCTGCATTAAAGTGGTACTTTTTAATGTGTTAAATTGCAGTCACAAATCGAGTCTTCATGCTCCTGCAGCTGAGTGAAGGGTCTCCACTTTTCAGCTGAGGAAGACCTGTGGGCTTCCTCTCGCCTTCCTTTCTGCCTTTCTCCCAGAAGACTAGAGTGCTGACTCATTCATTCCGGACAGAGGAGAAGCTGATGGAGCTGATGGGTTGATTTCATGTTCATGGGGGCCTCACTAGGCACAGAGAGGCCTAAGTGATAAACTGCAGGCTTGCTCTGGGCATCAGAAAAGCTGCACACAGGACACTGGACCCGGCCCTGTGTAGGAGGGGTGTACGTGGATATAGGCAGATAATAGAATTTATCTTGGGTTTTAAAATTAGAAGAATCCATCTAATGCAATCATAAGTATTTTTAACATTTTTTATGTTGCTGTTGTGCAGTCGTTAAGTCATGTCCTACTCCTTGCAACCCCATGGACTACAGCATGCCTGGCTTTCCTGTCCTTCACTATCCCTCAGAGTTTACTCAGACTCATGTCCATTGAATCAGTGATGCCATCCAACCATCTCATCCTCTGTCGTCCCCTTCTCATCCTGCCTTCAATCTTTCCCACCATTAGGGACTTTTCCAATGAGTCGGCTCTTCACATCAGGTAGCCAAAGTATTGGAGTTTCAGCTTCAGCATCAGTTCTTTCAATGAATATTCAGGACTTATTTCCTTTAGGATTGACTGGTTTGATCTCCTTGCAGTCCAAGGGACTCTCAAGAGTCTTCTGCAACACCACAGTTAAAAAGCATCAATTCTTCGGCGCTCAGCCTTCTTTATGGTCCAACTGTCACATCCGTACATGACCACTGGAAACACTACAGCTTTGACTATGAGGAACTTTGTTGGCAAAGGGCTGTCTCTGTTTTTTCAATATGCTGTCTAGGTTTGGATTAGCTTTTCTACCAAGGAGCAAGCATCACCAGCTTCAGGTCTTCGAGACCTGACATGATTTCTAGTAAAATCAGCAGCCTGGCTCCAGTGCTGCCCAACCCAAGGACACCATATTCAGGATGATCCTTCTTTGCAGATTTCCACCTGCTTCCAACCACCCAAGGGAACCAATACAGCTGAGAGAGAGTCCTAGAGCGAGACAGAGGCAGAGAGAGAGAGAGAGAGGCCCGTGAAGGTAAACCAACCAAAGACCACCTATGACTTCAAACATCCACTGTGCATACCATGGGCCAGGCTCCAGCTCCTGGGTAAACCGTTTATGTACATCACCTATCAGTCCAATTTATGGACAAGGATATCAGTCCAATATCACTATCAGTCCAATTTATGGACAAGGAAACTGGTAAGCTGGGAACAAAAGTTATGCACCCCACAGTCACCCAGCCAGCAAGTGACAACTTTGATTAAAATGTTGACTGGATGACTCCAGAACTACCTGTGATCAGACGTGAATTCCCTGCAACACAGCCTCAATTAAAAGGCCTCCCTCTCGCACATGAGAATGACTTCTGGCTAGTCAAAACAAGAATCACATTAGGCACCGTTGTTCCAGACGTTACAAGTCATCTTGAATCAATTCTCCAGGATACAAAATTAAAACAAGTGTCATTTATCAACCAAAGTGAGACTAAAACAACTCTTGTCCTGCCAACATTAACTTGGAAAAAAAAAAAAAAAAACCTTACTGTTATAAAGATTCTAAGACCACTTCTTGAGCTTAGAACAGGAAAGGAAAATAAAATTAAGAGGGAAAACTAACAAGAGTTCCCTGGGATCCTTAAAATGCAAAATAATTCTCTTGCCCTCTGCCCCCTGCAAACGGGACTGCTGTTGACTCTCCCATTATGTCAACAGACTTGAAGTTCAATTAAAAAGCCATCAGCCAACCTCCCAGGGAGCAACCAGAGTCCCCCAGCAAGGCCAGGACCCTCCACTGCCTGGGCCTGGAGAGGACCCAGGGGGCAGGGAGCCCAGAAGTGTCAGGAGAGGAGAGAGAACGTGGTTGCTCCAAACAAGCTCTTGACCCGGTGGCATCCCTGAGACCCTCCTGGTCACTGATGCCCATGACACTCAGGCTTCATGTCAGAAGGACTCTTTGCATTCATGGGCAGCGAATCGCAAGCCCCGACCCCAGCTAGGGACGCACAGAGGACAGCGCCCTGCCCAACGAGTGATGTGGACCACAGTGTTGTTCAGTTGCTAAGTCGTCTCCAGCTCTTTGTGACCCCGTGGACTGCAGCACGCCAGGCTTCCCTGTCCTTCACTATCTCCTGGAGCTTGCTCACACTCAAGTCCATTAAGTCAATGATGCCATCCAACCATCTCATCCTCTGTCGTCCCTTTCTTCTCTTGTCCTCAATCTTTCCCAGCATCTGGGTCTTTTCCAGTGAGTCAGCTCTTTGCATCCACTGGCCAAAGGATTGGAACCTCAGCTTCAGCATCAGTCTTTCCAATGAATATTTGGTGTTGATTTCCTTTTGGATTGACTGGTCTGATCTCCTTGCAATCCAAGGGACTCGCAAGAGTCTTCTCCAGCACCAGAGTTTGAGCATCTCAAATGCTTCCTAGATAAACACTCAGGGCATTAACACCTCAGTAAGTAAACTGCCCACCGTGAGGATGAAGCCCTTCAGTGCGCTAGACTCGTTCCAAACGTTCCTTGTGCCTAATGCATACAAGGAGGCTTTTAAGACACTCATTCTGAGCCAGGCACCTTGATAAAACCATTTGCAAGAGTTCTCACCCATCCTCACAACATCAACTATGGTGTGTGTTCAGGTATCACTCCATTTTACAGATGAAGACACAGGTTTGCAGGAGTTCAGGACCTGCCTCCATCTACTGAATGGTAAAGTCTGTGCATGCAACCAGAATCCAACTGCGTCTTCATCCCCAAACAGTTCACAGGCCGATAAATGCTGAGCCACCACAATTGGTCTAAATATTTTTCAAAGTTTTCTGAATGCAAGTTGCTTTATTGGTGCATTTTAATCTCAGCTGGTTTTTATTTCACATTCTCCCCTTGAAGACAAGAGACCCATGAAGAGCCAAACTGTTCTCATATCTGGAAACACTTGAAAGGATGAGATGGGTGATGTCACCAGGCCTCTCTCTGATGGATTAAGTGACCAGGAGAGAGAACAGCCACGGGGGCGGGGATCCGGGAGCTGCTCTGAACAGCATCCCATCTGAGATTTGGGGCAAACACCCCTGTGTCCGTCAAAGTCCCCTGCCCCCACGTGTCTCGGACCATTGGCACAAGGACCCCGAAGTCCCGTGCACTGGCCCCTCTGTAGCTGAAGTCGAGGAAGCTGCATCTGAGCCCCTGTCTAGTAAAAGTAAAGAGACAGTACTCACCACGCAATGCTGCTGGGGTCAGATGAAAGCCCCAGCTGTGGAGCCCCAGCTGTGGACTCATTTGCTCTTCTCATATTCCTGTTGTGATTTACTGGCTCAGTCATCTGATTCTTTGAGACCCTATGGACTGTAGCCCACCGGGCTCCTCTGTCCACAGAATTCTCTAGGTAAGAATACTGGAGTGGGTTGCTGTTTCCTCCTCCAAGGGATCTTCCCAATCCACGTCTCCTGTGTTGGCAGGTGGATTCTTTACCACTGAGCCACCAGGGTAGCCAGTCTTCATATTCCTAAAGCATCATTTTTCACAAGGAACAAAACCAAATAAAGAATTTCAAATGTAAAGCGATCAACTAACTCTATGAAAGAAAATAAGTCTTTTTTTTCCCCCTAAGACCAGCAGTTTGGAAGTAAAATTTCCATTTGTGTCTCTAATAACTCATAGATGTAGATTACAGAAATGGAAGAAAATACGTTCAGCAGAGGTTAGTGGGCAGGGATTGAGAGAGAAAAAGAAAAAAACCTGACTGAACAATCTTGCATCTCACCGGAAGAGAAAGTGTGAGTTCAGTGGGTATTTTGAAACTTTGTCCCATGTAACTTAACTGTGACATCAAATAGAACTGATCATTTGGGGGCACGTGTCTGCCCTGCTTCCTTTTGGTGAGTAAACTAAGGGCCCTAAGGTAGAGGGATATTTGAATTGATTGACTGACTGAGTGAAAGGCTGTGGGTGGAAAAGAGAAACTCGGAAGGAAAGAACAGAGGAGGCAGGGAGGGACGAGGGGAGGTACTAATGACTCCCGGATACTCATATGGTCGCTGGTTACTTGCTAAGTCGTGTCTGACTCTTACGACCCCACAGACTGTAGCCCACCAGGCTCCTCAGTTCATGGGATTTCTCAGGCAAGAATACTGGACTGGGTTGCTATTTCCTTCTCCAGGGGACCTTCCCCACCCAGGGATCAAACCTGTGTCTCCTCCTACATTGTAGGCAGATTCTTTACCACTGAGTCACTGAGGAATCCCCAAGATAATCACATACATCAATACAGAAAAAGCAATGTTCAGACTGAAGACCCCGAGCATCCTTGTTTGACAGCTCCAGTGGTCCCGCTTCATCAAAACGCACGTGATCACGGTGGAAAGAGATCAAGAGGGCGGAGAGGGGGAGGCTGGGTGTGCTCCCCTCAGGAACACAGCAAAACCACACTGTCACAGAGAGCCACTCTCCCTGAAATCCACCTGGGGGCTAGCAGAAGGGCTCTTCTATGGCCAAGCCTATAAACGAAGATCCACACGGCGTCAGGCAGGAGGGAGGAGAAGCCATCTGCTCGGTCACTGTGCCCCCAGTGGGGACACAGGCCAGGAGGGGGCTGTCACAGGTGTGGGGTCCTCCCTGGGGAATGAGGGGCATATTGAGTACTAAGCCCAGGGCCCAACAGCAGGAGGACGAACCCCCTTCCTTAACTGGTTTGCAGACCAGTGGGGTTTGTCAGAGGGGCGTGGGAACCCAAGAGGCCCTCAGGGTTGTCTGCTCCCAGTCACAGAAGATTGCAAACCGCTGGGGGCTTGGGCTGGCCTTCAGGACCTGGTGATCTGCACTTTTCCCAGCTCCGACGCTGCGGCCCAGGCCTTTTGGTGAGACCGCTGGGCGATCGGCTGTCGTCAGGACTCAGGAGCAGGATATACAACGTGGGATGGCAGGTCTTCTCTGCGCTCTTGGAAACACCAAATCAGAACACGGTTAGGGATCTGGCCCACGGGGGCCAGGGCAGGACGGTGGGTCAAGTCAAATGAGGAGAATGTGTTTCTAAACTCCACAATCCACTTCCTGTTTCTCCAGCACAGAGGAGAGGCTGGGCTCTCACTGCAGTTTAGAGACTCAGACACACACTCAGTGAGTATTATGTTCAAGAATAGACAGAACCTCTGTGTGGGACCCAGGCAACCTCTCAGAGGCGTGGAGCAGCCAGCGCGGGGTGCACTGATGCTCTGGGTTCAAATCCCTCGGCCTCTCACCAGCTGCCCAACCATGAGAACGTCCCTCAGCTTCTCTGAGCCTCCACTTTCTCATCTGAGATCGGAGGTTATTATAATCCTTCCCTCCAAGCTTGCCTTGAGGTTCACCTAAGAAGAAATATAAAAACGCCTATGGCAGTGGCATTTACACAGCGGAAGTGAGAAATAGATTTAAGGGCCTGGATCTGATAGACAGAGCACCTGATGAACTATGGAAGGAGGCTCGTGACATTGTACAGGAGACAGGGATCCAGACCATCCCCATGAAAAAGAAACGCAAAAAAGCAGAATGGCTGTCTGGGGAGGCCTTACAAATAGCTGTGAAAAGAAGAGAAGTGAAAAGCAAAGGAGAAAAGGAAAGATATAAGCATCTGAATGCAGAGTTCCAAAGAATAGCAAGGAGAGATAAGAAAGCCTTCCTCAGCGAACAATGCAAAGAAATAGAGGAAAACAACAGAATGGGAAAGACTAGAGATCTCTTCAAGAAAATTAGAGTTACCAAGGGAACATTTCATGCAAAGATGGGCTCAATAAAGGACGGAAATGGTATGGACCTAACAGAAGCAGAAGATATTAAGAAGAGGTGGCAAGAATACACAGAAGAACTGTACAAAAAAGATCTTCACGACCAAGATAATCACGATGGTATGATCACTCACCAAACCCAGACATCCTGGAATGTGAAGTCAAGTGGGCCTCGGAAAATATCACTATGAACACAGCTAGTGGAGGTGATGGAATTCTAGTGGAGCTATTTGAAATCCTGGAAGATGATGCTGTGAAAGTGCTGTACTCAATATGCCAGCAAATTTGGAAAACTCAGCAGTGGCCACAGGACTGGAAAAGGTCAGTTTTCATTCCAATCCCAAAGAAAGGCAATGTCAAAGAATGCTCAAACTACCGCACAATTGCACTCATCTCACACGCTAGTAAAGTAATGCTCAAAATTCTCCAAGCCAGGCTTCAGCAATACATGAACCGTGAACTTCCAGATGTTCAAGCTGGTTTTATTTTAGAAAAGGCAGAGGAACCAGAGATCAAATTGCCAACACCTCCTGGATCATGGAAAAAGCAAGAGAGGTCCAGAAAAACATCTATTTCTGCTTTATTGACTATGCCAAAGCCTTTGACTATGTGGATCACAATAAACTGGAAAATTCTGAAAGAGATGGGAATACCAGACCACGTCACCTGCCTCTTGAGAAACCTGTATGCAGGTCAGGAAGCAACAGTTAGAACTGGACATGAAACAACAGACTGGTTCCAAATAGGAAAAAGAGTACGTCAAGGTTGTATATTGTCACCCTGCTTATTTAACTTATATGCAGAGTACATCATGAGAAACGCTGGGCTGGAAGAAGCACAAGCTGGAATCAAGATTGCCGAGAGAAATATCAATAACCTCAGACATGCAGATGACACCACCCTTATGGCAGAAAGTGAAGAGGAACTAAAGAGGCTCTTGATGAAAGTGAAAGAGGACAGTGAAAAAGTTGGCTTAAAGCTCAACATTCAGAAAACGAAGATCATAGCATCTGGTCCCATCATTTCATGGGAAATAGATGGGGAAACAGTGGAAACAGTGTCAGACTTTATTTTTCTGGGCTCCAAAATCACTGCAGATGGTGACTGCAGCCATGAAATTAAAAGACACTTACTCCTTGGAAGGAAAGTTATGACCAACCTAGATAGCATATTCAAAAGTAGAGACATTACATTGCCTACAAAGGTCTGTCTAGTCAAGGCTATGGTTTTTCCAGTGGTCATGTATGGATGTGAGACTTGGACTGTGAAGAAGGCTGAGCGCCGAAGAATTGATGCTTTTGAACTGTGGTGCTGGAGAAGACTCTTGAGAGTCCCTTGGGCTGCAAGGAGATCCAACCAGTCCATTCTGAAGGAGATCAGCCCTGGGATTTCTTTGGAAGGAATGACGCTAAAGCTGAAACTCCAGTACTTTGGCCACCTCATGTGAAGAGTTGACTCATTGGAAAAGACTCTGATGCTGGGAGGGATTGGCGGCAGGAGGAGAAGGGGACGACAGAGGATGAGATGGCTGGATGGCATCACTGACTCGGTGGACGTGAGTCTGAGTGAACTCTGGGAGCTGGTGATGGACAGGGAGGCCTGGCGTGCTGCGGTTCATGGGGTCGCAGAGAGTCGGCCACGACTGAGCGACTGAGCGGAACTGCACTGATGACAGCGGCGGATTCTCTCTTCTCGGAAGCCCTGCGGCAGTGAGTGCAGCCAGGCGTCCCTGACGCTCAGCTGGTAAAGAAGCTGCCTGCAAAACAAGACATCCCAGTTCAATTTCTCGGTCAGGAAGATCCACTGGAGAAGGCATACGCTACCCACTCCAGTATCCTTGGGCTTCCCTGGTGGCTCAGTTGGTAAAGAATCTGCCTGCAATGCAGGAGACCTGGGTTCGATCCCTGCGTTGGGAAAATCACCTGGACAAGGGAAAGGCTTCCCACTCCAGTACTCTGGCCTGGAGAACTGCATGGACGCGTAGTCCATGGCATCGCAAACAGTCTGACATGACCGAGTGACTTCCACTTTCACTTTCAATGACTGCTGTCATGAAACTAAAAGACACCTGCTCCTTGAAAGAAAAGCTATGGCAAACCTGGATAGTGTATTAGAAAGCAGAGACATCACTTTGTTGAAAAACATCCATGTAGTCAGTTCAGTTGCTCAGTCGTGTCCGACTCTTTGCAACCCCATGGACTGCAGCACTCCAGGCCTCCCTGTCCATCACCAACTCCCTGAGTTTACTCAAACTCATGTCCATTGAGTCAGTGATACCATCCAACCATCTCATCCTCTGTTGTCCCCTTGTCCTCCTGCTTTCAATCTTTCCCAGCATCAAGGTCTTTTCCAGGAGTCAGTTCTTCACATCAGGTGGCCAAAACATTGAAATTTCAGCTTCAGCATCAGTCCTTCCAATGAATATTCAGGGTTGATTTCCTTTAGGATGAACTGGTTTGATTTCCTTGCAGTCCAAGGGACTCTCAAGAGTTTTCTCCAATTTCACAGTTCAAAAACATCAGTTCTTTGGCACTCAGCTTTCTTTATGGTTCAACTCTCACATCCATACGTAACTACTGGGACAACCATAGCTTTGACTAAATGGACCTTTGTCAGCAAAGTAACGTCTCTGCTTTTTAATATGCTGTCTAGGTTGGTCTTAGCTTTTCTTCCAAGGAGAAGTGTCTTTTAATTTCATGGCTGTAGCCACCATCTGCAGTGATTTTGAAGCCTAAGAAAATAAAGTCTGTCACTGTTTCCATTGTTTCCCCATTTATTTGCCATGAAGTGATGGGACTGGATGCCATGATCTTAGTTTTTTGAATGTTGTTTTAATCCAACTTTTTCACTGTCCTCTTTCACTTTCATCAAGAGCCTCTTCAATTCCTCTGCACTTTCTGCCATAAGGGTGGTGTCATATTCATATCTGAGGTTATTGATATTTCTCCTGGCAAGCTTGATTGCAGCTGGTTCTTCATCCAGCCTGGCATTTGCATGCTGTATTCTGCATAATTTTGACCATATAGTCAAAGCTATGGTTTTCCCCGTAGTCGTGTACGGATGTGAGAGTTAGACCATAAAGAAGGCTGAGCGCCAAAGAATTGATGCTTTTGAACTGTGGTGTTGGTGAAGACTCTTGAGAGTCCCTTGGACTGCAAGGAGATCAAACCAGTCAATCCTAAATGAAATCAACTCTAAATATTCATTGGAAGAACTGAAGCTGAAGCTCCAACACTTTGGCCACCTGATGTGAAGAGCCGACTCATTGGATAAGACCCTGATGCTGGGAAAGATTGAAGGCAGGAGGAGAAAAGGGTGACAGAGGATGAGATGGTTGGATTGCATGATCGACTCAATGGATTTGAGTTTGAGAAAATGCTGGGAAAAAGAGAAGGACAGGAAAGCCTGGCTTGCTGCAGTCCCCCATGGGATCACAAAGAGTCAGACACGACTGAGCAATTGAACCACAGCACGGCAGCTTCCATCTGTAGCCAGCATTTGATACCAAGCCGCACTGCGTCCTTTCCTCTGCTTCTGGGAGCAGAGCGCACAGTGGTTTAGAGTGAAGCCCTTTTCATCTGTGGGTCTTAACTTCAGACCTTGTCTGTTGAACAACAATGGGTCCTGAATCTCACTGGCCTCTTTGAGAGCCTTTGTTTCCTGTCTTTAAATAGCAATACTTGATAATAATGTACAAGTTCATTTATTGTTATGGGAATTAAATGAGATGATGTATGTAAAAAAACAGCATTTAAGAAATGACAGTTATGGATAATTTTTCTGAGAGGAAATTTTCATCAAAGAAGAATGACAAACAAATTGGAATTTCTCTATGCAGAATGAGTTGAGCATGCAGAATAAACCATCCAGTTCTAACATGGCAAGAATTCATGGACACAGTGAGAACTTCTGGTCAGGAATACCCAACCAAATAAAGTTGTACCCTCCATTACAAATAGCTCTTAAGGACCAGTGAGGTCCATGGCTCCTGCTCTTTGTAAAGACTGTCAAAGACATCTTTCTTTTTGCCTAAAGTAATAGGTTCACAAGACAAGTTTTAAACTAAGACTTCTGCATAAATACTTTTCTAAGATCATTATAAGTTGTTTATAATTAATTTCCTAATGACTTTTCTAATAATGCTAACCTCAAATTAAGTATATATCCCACGACTTAATAGGAAGTACATTTCACCATAAATTGGCCTTGCACAAAAAAGAGAATAGTAGAGAAAGAAGATGAATGTGAACCTTGATTTCATTCCATAGAGAATTTCCTTTCAGGGTGACCATTGCAAGTCCAGCTCTGGCAGGATCCCCGCTGAATGGGGCCCAGCAGATTTCATTTAATCAGAGGCTAATTAATTTCCTATGGAAATGGTGCTTTCTGAAAATATGTTGTTACTGAAAATATGTAGCAGCAGACCAACAGGACCAATAAAAAGGAATACCCAGCTTTAATCCCATCCTGATTGGCAGCCCCCAAAAGCTCTAAATAATTTAACAAAGACTCAACTTCTAACAGCTTGGGAGTGACACACGCAGAATCCACTTTCAAATGAGGATGCTCCACACACAATGGAAGGAGCGCCTTCTCGGGCACGCTGTCTCCTCTGCCTTCCTCAGTCTCCCTTCTGCTTGAAAACCACGGTCCTCCTGGTTTTAGGCTGTCTCCTGCCAGTAGTTTGTTTTATAATGTAAAATATTCAGGTTGAGAGGCAGCTTGGAGGAAGGCGGGCCAGAGTCCCGGGCGTGTCCTGTCATCTCTGCCCTGGGAAGGTGGTCTCTGAGCTCCGGGAGGCCCGCGTGAGCTCCTGGGCCTTCGTCAGGGTGTGTGTGCAGCTGCCCCAGAAACCCACTCAGCTGTGTGCTCCTTCACTTGGCAAAGGTGTCTGTTCTGGGTCCCCATGATCCGCAGGGGGACAGTGTGGATGGAGAACCCCCGCTCCCTCTCTCCTGGGAGGGAAGGGATCTTACTAAAAAGGAAACATAAAAATAAGCAAATCATCTCTCCATGCCGAGAAGTGGATCAGTGAACAAACTGGGTGGGAGGAGGGTGGTCTGGGAAGGCTTCCTGGAGAAGGTGGCATTTGGAGAAGGCCCCAAGGGAGGGAGGGAGCGGGGAAAGAGGGGTGAGCCCTGCAGGGAGGTGGGGGAGGGGCAGCCGGCACAGACACCCCAGGTGGAGATACTGGGGTGCCCGAAACCCCAAGGGGCAGAAACTGGAAACTCTTTCTGAATTTGATTCAAACCAGCAATAGAGAAAGTGAGACAAAGAGCATATTGAAGCCAGTGAGCACTGGTCAAGAAGGGTGGGTGTTAAATGGACCAGAGAGATGCGGTTTCAGGAGCAAGACAGAGGGTACTGTGCTTCTTCCCCATGCCACATAGGCATCCCCAGGGAGTCACCCCGGGCTTCAGACAGCGGCTCTGGACAGCCTTGTAAGGACTGCCTCTGGCTTCCTTGTGTGAAGGTCCAGAGTCCTGCTGAACAAGCAAATATTTGAGATGCAAGAATGGGAGGCGTATTCAAAGTCCTTTTATTGCTTCCCCCAGTTCCAGGTGGAGTTCGTTTATCAATCCCAAATCCACATCAAGTCATCTTTAGGACTATTCTGAGAATATCCCAAAAGGCCATGGGATGAGAATCAAAATTGTCACCCTAGATGAAAGCTGTTAAATTGCAGTTTTTGTCTGTGAACATCTGGTCTCTATATCACTTTGAGGGTCTTCCCTCGTGGCTCAGGAGTGAAGAACTTGCCTGCCAAGGCAGGACATGCGGGTACAATCCCTGGGTCAGGAAGATCCCTAGAGAAGGAAATGGAAACCCACTCCAGTATTCTTGCCTGGAGTATTCCATGGACAGAGCAGCCTGGCAGGCTACACTCCATGGGGTCACAAAGAATCAGACACGATTGGGCGACTGAGCATGCACATATCATCTTGAGGGCTGTAAAGTTATAAGACAGAAATTCAAAAGCGGCAGAACAGTGCATAGCTCATCACCGTGTGTGTAAAGGTACTGGTGCCAGATTGTAAGTGACACAAACACCCTGGAACACACACAAACCAAGTGGCCTCAGTTGTTGGGCAAGGAGCCATGTCTAGGCTGCGGGACTGGAGAGGGAATTTTTTTTTTTTCTCCATGACACTTTTTACTTATTCTGTTAAATTCCGACCCATAATGGAGCACTATATATTCAAAAAAGTCAACTGAGCATGTTGAGGATGGTAACATTTCTTTTAATGGTAGATTTAAAACAGTTGCCCTTGGGGGAGAATGGACGCGTGTGCATGTGCGGCTCAGGCCCGTTGCTGTCTATCTGAAACGATCAGAACAGCATTCATCTGCTATGCTCGAACGTTGAATTGTTTTAAAAAGTTGCATTTATTTGTGAGGAGATGCCTGGTAATGAATAATCCTCTTCTCAATCCCTGACACAGCTCTGTGGCTGCATCTCATGCCTGTGATTTTCCAACAAGGAAAGCCCCCAGGGAGAGGAGACTCGGAATCTTACTGCGGTGGATATATCACCACATAAGATTCCTAAGCTACTTCCTTATAAATGTAACAAAGTATGTTCCCACAAGGACATCTAAACCAATCCAGGTCCACATCTGCATACTGGGAAGGAAAGCTGGTCTTCAGATGCTATGACCAAACACTCTAGAATCAGTTAATTGTTTCTCTATAAAGCGTGTTCTGCAGACCGGGAGGGGTCCATAGACTAGACACTCTCGAAACCCATGCATCTTTCCTTTATAAGATGTTTTTAATTCTGCACTTGAGTTTCAGTCATAACTAAGCATGTAAAGACCTGTAAGAGCTTTGTTTTATAGATAAACTGGACTTGGTTGTGACCTGCTAATAAGACAAAGAGAACTGGAATTTATTACCCTTTGTACAAGCAAGGTCCCTTCAGCATCCAGGTGACTGGAAGGATATTCTCTATAGTTCAAGGAGAGGAGAGTGATGAGGACTCTCATCACCACCCAGCAGCGTGTTTAACCAGAAGAAACACTAGAAGTCTGAACAGCATTTACAGGGAAAGCAACAACTGAAACCCAACCATGACACTGATGTTATTAATTTAAGTATTACTGATAGTAAAGCTTTACTTGCATGTAATTTTCAATTTAATGTGCAAATGGCAAGCATAAAGGGTTTATATTAGCTTTATTTGTGTACACTTTGGAGTAATAGAAATTAAAATAATTTATGTCAACATTAGGGATCATTGAGAAAATGTATCCGTGGACAGAAAGCCCACGTAGCATTCATGCTGCAGAAACACTGCCTGATGGAGAGCTCTATAAACTAAGAAAACCAGGTTCCTTTGTGAATTACGAAGCCCTCTTTCCAGAAGAAAGTGGCGCCAAGCCACCCCATAGTGTCGGTCTCAGCTGTACTGATGCTGATGCTCAGATGTCAGCACTGTCTTGAGAACGCACCTGGAAGGCTCATCCTTTCTCCTCCCGCTCACCTGTCCAGGTACAAGCATTCGGGTTGGCTGGGGGATGCCCTGGGGTGTCTCCACTTGTCTGATCTGAAGCACAGCCATGCTATTGCACAGTAATTCCTGATCCTTCTGCTTGTTCCCTATCTTGTCTGATGTGAAGCACAGCCCTGCTATTACACAATAATTCCTGATCCTTCTGCTTCTTCCCTATCTCGTCCCAGCAGGTAGTCATTCGGCCATCAGCACAGTGCATTCGGCTGCAGGTAGCGAAACCCTACAGAGAGCAGCTCTAACAGCGTGAGGCTTCACTTTCCTTCTGTGACGGAGTCTCACAGGTGGGTGGCCTGGAAGCGTGAAGCTTCCACGTTCACGTCTCTGCAAATCTCCTGGTCTCTGTCTCCTTGCAGAAAATCAGTACTCTTCCTGGTCTCAAGATAACAGTGCAGGGGTCGGGGGAGCCTCCAGGGCACAAGCCTGCCCTGTGGACTGCGACAGGGGGCTTTGACGGTGGACCGTTTCTGTTCCCAGACCCGGGATGTGTGCAGACCAGCCAGCATTCGCCCCCTGCCCCCTTGGCCCTGCCCGGCCCCCCTAGACCCCATGGCTGTGCCAGGGACCAGAGCAGGGCAGACGGAGGAGGGGCCGCCCTGCCACAAACCAGCCTTTCAGTTTCACTTTCAAAAACACCGTCACACTGGCTGATAATTGCAAGAAACCCAAGAATTGTAGGAAAGTCCACAATTTATGAAAACAAACTGAGGTTTTATAAAAATGTGCTTGGAATATCAGCCCATTCGATGTAATAACAAAAACACTCGTTTGGTGTATCCAATATTGTTTGGACAAGATTCAATTCTATTTTTAGGAGATTTCAATTTCCTTTCCCATAAACTCCATGAAATACAGTATGTGGCATATTTATAGTGACCCTTTAGAAGAGTGTTACACTTTTGGACGCTTTAATAAGTCTAAATGAGATGGTCTCCCCCTCACCTTACTGAGCAAATAAATACATGGTCGTGACAATCATTGGAATTAGGCCTGTGTCCTTTCCCCCCTCCGGCTTCCCCATTTTGTCTTCCCGTTCCTATAACGAGAGCTCTCTAAAGACGGTTCTAGGCAATAAAGACAATATTTAGGACCATCTGGTGATTCCATCCAATTTATTTCTTTGACAAGACTTATAAATAAGAAAGTATAATTTCCAAAAGCAATCATGAAATTTACTAGGCAAACCACACACCACAGACCCCTCTGCACACTTCTCGTGCACGGGAGGGGCCTCTTATATTGGAGCCTTTTACTGCGCTTTGCATTTCCAAAGCACTCTGCAGAATTAACCAATTCGTTCTCAGAGAGCAGAGGGTGCTGGTACCTGAGCTGCGATGGAGTAAATGGGCAGGGCCACTCCACACCTGGAGAAAGTTATCCTGCACTGACACACCCCACAAATACGGACCGCACCCCAATCCCCCAGACACCTGCCTTTTCACACTAGGTGACCCCTTCAGGAAAGACTGCCCACATGCTCTCCAAGGAACAGGGCATCCCGGCCTCCCTGTGCCAACAGAGACAGCAAAAGCCACTGCCCTTCCCCGGGGCAGCCCAGAGCACTCCACGAGGAGCATCGCCCCCCAGAGATCCCCAGGAACCCAGGTGGCCAGCAGGTAGAGCTGTGCCCAATCCTCCCAGTGCCCCCTGGTCGCTGAGCTGCAATTCAGGCTGAGTTTCACTGTGTCCCCTTTGCTTTTCCAATAAGCCCCCCGATATGCAGCCCCATGAGGAAGACGTCCTGCACTGGTGCAGACTTACCCCCAAGGCCCTGAAATCACTCAAGACGTGTTGCAAGTCAGTCCCTTGGGTCTTTTCCCAGGGACTGTGATAATGAGAAATGCATTTCAAAAAGTGCCTTGCCTATCCGTTCTGTGGAACGTCACTCAGAAATAGCCAGGAGCGGAGCTGTTGACACACACCACGGCCTGGGCAAATCCTGAGGGGTCTATGCCTACTGAAGAGAACCCGGACCTCAGGGCTTGCGTGCCCCATCTTCCATTTAGGCCACGCCCTTGAGAAAACAGGATTCTGGAAGCAGGGAGCAGATTCCTGGTTCCCAGGGGTACAGGGGACTGGAGCGGGAGGGGACGGTGTGGAATGTTCTGGAAGGGCAAGAGCTCCGACTCAGACCTGAATCCTCTTCACTTACAACCATGCAGAGAGGGTGATCGGGAAAAGGCCCGGCATCCTGCGCTTCAGACCTGGCTTTAGGGGGACCCCGAGACACACCAGCTGGAAGCTGGTCCAGAGAAGACTCTGGACGCCTGGAGTCTTCATGCCTGGACCCCGATGGATGGTCTCATGAATGACACACACAACCCCACTAACAACCAAGTCTACAGAACACCATGTTTGCAAACTATCTGCCTATTCACTGAACCCACTAGGGGAGTCCAGCTCATCCTGACCCAGATCTCCAAAATGCCCACAGCTCCCACCCTGGGGCCGCCCCACCCTGGATCAGTTCATCGGAGGGGGTTTCAGGCTCCCACTGGAATGACCTGGGTGATGGGGCTCCGTCCTCCCCCTTCCCTTTTCTCCACGGTGCCTGCAGGGCCGATATCCCCTGTATCTCACATGAATGTACGGCCGGTCTCCCACCCCCAGAAGAGCAGATACCCCTTCTACGGGGTCCATGCAGGGTCCCTGAGCCTAGAGGAATCCTGGCACATTCACTGGATAAATGGATAGAAACTCTCGCGTCCCTAACTGTCCCTCCATGTCTGTGGCTGGGCACCTGGGATGCGCATCCACACTGCCGGCACGCCCCTCAGGGACATGCCTGGCAGGGGCATTGCCTGTGGGGAGGACTCCGCCTTCTGGCTCTTTCAGGATCACAGGGAGCCGTAGAAACCCAATCTGGAGGTACTTGGGGCAGGGCTGGAGTCCTGCGGGCGAGATGGTCTCGAGAAGCACTGGGGATACAGAAGCATGGAGGCCAGAGGATGTGAAGGCCTGTCTCCCCCAACTCCGGGGTCCCTACAGGGCTGCGTGATGCTGAGTCTCCCTGGTGGCTGGATTGCACTGGGGGTTCCCTAAGGAAGCAAGGAAACCTAATAGCTTTGCCAGGAGAGAGGAGACCTGAGGGTCAGGCTGGTGGGATGTACAGACCCCCAGCTCCAGAGTGACGGCAACTCACACACTGCAGACCCGGGGGGTGCAGACCATCACAGAGAAGCAGATGGAGGGACCCGGGTCTCCAGGTGGGCAGCACACCAGGGCCCTAGGAGGCGGAGCCAGGCGCCGGAGGCTGAATTGAACAAACTGCCTGTCACAACCCCATAGAAACAGCAGTGTGTGCGATCTCTGGGAAGTTCTGCAGGAAAGACACACTTCCCAAATTTAACCCAGAGTTTCCCAAACTCACAGTATTTGCCTGTGTTCGGGCGCTTTTAGAAGCGGGTTCTGAAGTCCGGGAGCATCTGGGACGCCTGTTGGTGTCCCGTGTCGGCTGAGCCCAGGGAAGCTGGTGTGAGGCTCATGGTGCGCGTTACAGCTGTCAGAGCCTAGAATTAGGGAAACGTGGTGTTTAATCACCCACTGCTCTACCACATTTCCCCGTGAACGCCGAGAATGGCGTTTAAGAAAGGCCACTGTGTAAGGAGGGCTGAGTGACACGGATCCCCGAGTCTGGATGATGGAAGCACCCAGCACTGCCTGAGGGGACAGCCTGGGCCCGCCTCCGGGCCCCCCTCCCTCCGCCTCCCAGCCCGGTCTCCTCCGGGAGCAGCCCCTCACGTAGGCGTGCGGGTGCCCCGACTGCTGGCCTTGACCTTAGCGCCGAGTCACCATGCTCAGCACCCTCGGAATGGGACCCAGATACGGGAACCCCAGTCCATCATCGGGACCCCCCAGCCCTGTCCTGCCCTTGGTCCTGCTGGACCAGGTTCCTGGGAGACTTTACCCAATTCCATGAAGACTGGTCCTGGCCCCAGCGGATGAGTCCTCACTGGACCCATCACCCCAAGATCCTGCCCTGTCTGCTGGGAAGCTTAAGGGACTCTGGGTCCCCAAAGTGCTGGGAATGAGGGAGCCACTCAGCTGGTCCTCCAGGGTCTGATTTCACTGGGGCGACATGTCAGAGTCCAGGACACACAGGGGCTCTCTCCTCACAACCCCAAGGAAGCCTCGTGGTTCATATGGAACCTGGAATAGCGTCTGCATGGAAGCTTGGAGCTCACACCCTGCAAGGTTGCTGCAACAGGAAATCCAACCAAGAGCAGGACCCCTTTGGGGCTTTTTGTCTTGAGACAAAGTTTCCTCCAACTTGTTAATTTGGAAACACTTCAAACCTATGAGAAGTCAAACAAAAAAAACAAAAACAGCACAATGAGCATCCCTGTACTTTTCACTGGACTTTACAGCTGATGTAACAGCGGACTGGGAGCAGGGCAGGGGGCCACCCAGTGACGGATGAACACAGGTGACCGAGCCAGCCAGGGCAGGAGGGCGTGCGGAGCCTCCGTCCAGCCTGTTGTCTGGGGCACTGACGGACATTCTCATTTCTTTGTCAGGATGTCCCTGATGGGGCGATATGGTATTTACCTGACCACACTGGTCCCGTTGGGCAGGATGTGGGGCTTTGTCTGAGAAAAAATACATCGCCTGGAATCCAATTAGCCTCGTGTGTCCAGGATCTCCCTGGTCCAGGAGCAGCCAGGCTGGGGCCCAGTGGTTCTGCGCCCCCACGGGCAGCAGGCGACTCTGCTTCTGGCTCTGGATGCCGGGGGAGGACCACCCCGAGGTCTCAGGCGGCTCCAGGCTTCGCTTTGGCCCAACACGCCCACTTGCCGGAGCAACCGCGCAGCCACAAGGCGGCCACATGTCCCGGGAATGCCATTTCATCTCAGCAGATGTGGCTTAGAAGCATCCAAGTGACACCTACTGAGAACAGTAATGGGCTTATTTCCTGGGCTTTAAATCTTGACGCAGCGTTTACCACCCGGATTCAGATGAAGACCGTGAAAAACGTACAAACTCAGACACCTCCGTTCAGGCCAGAAAAGGCGCGTGTTGAATAGCTTTTCAATATTTGCAGCGTCCTGCTCCCCACTCTGAGAATTTAGCGACACTTATAACTGGCTGGGTGACGGGAGAGCCGATCACTGTTATCACCGAGTTCTCACTGGGGTTTAATGAAGAGGGAGACAGGGGCACGCGGCACACAAAGTCCCCTGTATTTTTATAATTACAGGCAATATTTCACAGTGGGTTACATGAGCATCTCTTCAGGTGTGTAATGCAATGGAAAAAAGGCAATTTCCAGACTCCAGCACACCTGGGTGCATTTCCCAGCCTGCCACATGCTTAGCAGTACCTAGACCTGGAGCGAGATGCCTGAATTCCTGAAGCTCGGCTGTCTCTTCCCTAAATGGGTTACTCCTTTCTTGACCTCATGAGGATGTGTGGAGGTTGGATTCGATGATAAAGGGGTAATAGATGTCTGCCACCTAAGAAGCACTTACAGTTTAACAATTGTCCATTGTTACCTTCTATTCCCTAACCTAGTCCCGCGTATAAGGAAGGAGGCAAGGTAGCATAGACAAAATAGAAACAGTTTCTAAATTACAATTTATGAAGCTGTAAAGATACCTTACCAGTGTCTGATTCTAAGTTCAAGAAGAGAGTCTCAAACGCTAGTTGGTTCCCCGAGTACAATGTTTCCTCCATCTAACCCAGTCGTTTGGTTATAGTTTTTTCCCATTATAAAATTTAATCAATGGCACAGACTCCATTAACCTCAATGCTTTGTTTTGGTGCAAAGTAAGCCTATGTTGGGGGCTTCCCTGGTAGCTCAGCTGGTAAAGAATCCGCCTGCAATACAGGAGACTCCTGTTCGATTTCTGGGTTGGGAAGATCCCCTGTAGAAGGGATAGGCCACCCACTCATCTTCTTGGGCTTCCCTGGTGGCTCAGATAGTAAAGAATCCACCTGCAATGCGAGAGACCTGGGTTCAACCCCTGGGTTGGGAAGATCCCCTGAAGGAAAAAATGGCTACTCACTCCAGTATTCTTTCCTGGAGAATCCCCATGGACAGAGGAGCCTGGCGGGCTACAGTCCATGGGGTTGCAAAGACTAGGACATGACTGACAAAGCACAGCACAGCAAGCCTGTGTTGGGAGCTCCAGTTTGGGTATTCTATAGTTCTGAAACACTGCGGCATGCCACCTATTTATCTGAAGGAATATGTGGATACTCAAGCTTCATTACTCAGAAGTGGGAAGTTTTAATCTGTGGCAGCAACATCTGAATGGGTCCACACTAAACTCCTCCCCACGTCACCTGGTTGAAAGGAGCTCAGCATCCTTTTTGTGTGGCTTCCATAAGGACCAGTTTTCACATCCCACTTCCCATGTTTCCTGCCCAAAACGTCCATCTTTAGTCATCACCACTGGCCAACACTTTGAGATTTTGTTGGGAAAAATTAAAAGCAGACTCTAGGTAGAAAATACTCTTAAGATTATACATTTCAGGAAACCTTACATTAAGGTGAAAGTCCTTGAGGATTAGGGTCCAGGAGCTTTCAGGATGCCTGACGTTGACAGACACATGGCTGAGAGTCCAGAGGGAGGCGGTGGCTGGGTTTGTCCCTCAGGGATTCCTTCCAGCTGCCAATCCCTGAACACTCCACACTTGAGTCATTTCAGGGCTAACGTTCCCCACATGAGAAAGCAGGAAAAGAGCAGCACCTGTTTTGGCAGGCATGATAATAAAACCTCAGAAGGGAGTGCATGCAGATAATAATGTTGGCAGTGGACAGTTGTGTTGCTATTGTTCAGTTGCCCAATCACGTCCAACTCTCTGCGACCCCATGGACTGCAGCACGCCAGGCGTCCCTGTCCTTCACCATCTCCCAGAGCTTGCTCAGATTCGTGTCCATCGAGTCGGTGATGCCATCCAACCATCTCATCCTCTGTCCTTCCCTTCTCCTCCCACCTTCAATCTTTCCCAGCATCAGGATTCTTTCCAATGAATCGGCTCTTTGCACCAGGTGGCCAAAGTATTGGAGCTTCATCATCAGTCTTTCCAGTGAATATTCAGAGGATGGTATTACTACGCCTTCTCAAGGATGTTCTGAATATCAAGATGCTGGATTCTGTTGTTTCTGCAGGTCATGAAAATGGCCGTAGAGGAAGCAAAATGATGGCAAAAGAAACACCCTATTCGCCTGCTTGCTTTCTAAAAAGAGTTGCGTTTACCGTTTGAAGGCCAAGGCCACTTAAGGAGTGAGGTTGGATTCAAATCAGGACCACAGCACACACTGTTCTGAAGTCTGCCTCTACCCCCAGGAATCGGGAACAGCTGTGCAGCCTGGAGCATAAGGACAGGTCTGGGAGGCAGCACAGATGCACCTTGGATGGCACTGGAAGGGCACCTTGTTTGGCCCTCAGAGCTCAGTAGCCTTGTCCAAGAAGACTGCAGTGATGCTGAGACGGGCCCCAAGGCCCCTGAGAGCGCAGTCTACTCAAATGCCTTGTCATCGTGGTGGGAGCGGTGAGGGCCGCACGAGTGTGTCCCTGTCGCTTGCTAGCTGCTGGGCCTGGGACAAGCCCCTCAGCCCCTGCCCCCTCAGTCTGCTCATCTGTAAAAATGGGTTGACGCCGTCTGCAGGCTTGCTGTCAGTACTCAGCTCTTGTCTGTGATGGGCTGGATGGGCCACCTGGAGCAGGGCCCTCCCTGAGTGAGCTAGCTCCGGAGCTGATCTCAAGGGGCGTCTTGTTTGTCCACCAGCCTGTCATCCAGGAGGTCTTCCCAGCATCTCCGAGGAATGACCCCGCCCAGTCATTGCTGAGATAAGGGGTAGGGAGGAGAATGTCACATGGCCGTCGGACAGGATGGACCCACGAGAGCTGATGAGCAGAGAACCAGCCGCCCTTGACCCAAGAGTGGAAGCCGTGGTGGGGCCTCCAGGGAGGCTGGACGTTCACACCTCGATGTCAGCACCAGCGGCTGAGCCTGGAAAGCAAGGCTGGTCCTTCCAAGCAAGCCGCGGGGAGGACTGCAGGGTGGGCAGGTGCCCCAGGCCCAGAGCCAGCTCGGACAGGTCGGGCCTGCACCCACGCCCAGGTCTGAAAGGAGAGGCATTGTTAACATCAGAAGGACCCAGATTTCCGCACACACAGAGGGGGGAAAATCCAGTGGAAATTTCTGCCATTCCAAAAAACTATGCCCGTAAAATACTTCTGAGCAAATGACTCTGCTTTTAACAGTTATTTACTGGATTTTATACCCAAATGTGAACCAAAGTCATAAAAACATAATGACTTAGTGCTGCACTTTTCAATTTCCAGTCCCAGAACAGCAACGCATGGTTTTAATGTTTAGCCAGAATTGTTTGAACATCCCAAAAATATGGTAAGAGTTGCTGTCGGAATTAAAATCAGTTCCACAGAAAAGTACAAGCCACCACTTCCCTCCCTGCCCTCCTTCCCATCCTCAACCCCACAACCTGTCTCCAGGTGCCAGCCCAGCTGGGAGGCTGCCTCCAGGGGTCCAGGGTCGGGGGCAAACCTTCTGGTCTTAGCCTGGCGATACCAGCCGTCCAAAGCAGCCGGATCTGCGAGATACGTCCACGGGCGAGGTCTCTGGCAGGAAGGGCGGTCACTGCTCTAAGTGGTGTAAAAGAAGGGTGTTCTCAAGTCAGGAAGGAGTCAGCTCCTGAAGGCAAAAAAAAAGCATCCGGAAGACTGGTGGCCAGTGACACCTGAGCCAGGAAGCCAGAAGTGATGCTCCCGCCAGACAGAAGGAGGAGGGGCTCGGGCAATCCAGCGGGTGCCTTGGACCAAAGCCGGGACTTAGCCTCCACCGCTCCTTTCCATGACCCCATCCGCCCTTCCCATCCTTCTAGTTCCTTCTTAAGTTGCATCAGGAGTTTCTGTGGGTTTCTGAGTTCCAGACCTCACAGAGCAGTCCACGGTAAGCCCCGGTCGGGGCCCCTGGGACGGAGCAGGACGTGCCCTGAGCAGCCTCCATCTGCTGAGGGACTAGGCTCATGGGAACCACAGCCCTGGCCTGGAGCCAGGGTGGCGGGACCTGCCTCCTATCTGCGGGCCTGACCAGCCTGAACCCCTGGCTTTCCAGAACCCTGCAGGCATGGCACACGGTGACCGATGGTCCCAAAGACCCTGCCTCCAAAAAGACAGACTGGAGAGGAGAAAGGAGCACCACAGAGGGGAGACGGATTCCTGAAGACAAGGTGAGGATCTGCTAGCACCCTCCTTAGACCACCGAACCCTGGGGAAAGGGGGCAGAAAACAGCTGAGATGTTTGCAAAGGCCCCGCGATGTGCCAGAATGCAGAGTCGTCCTCAGGAAGCCGTGGTTAGGACCTCTCCCTTCACCCTGAGAATGGCAGGAGGCAGCAAGGAACCAGCCTTGGCCAGGCACCTTCGATGCCCTGGGGGCTGTGCTGCGAGCCACCCCACGGTTCCTCCTGTCCCATCAAACCTTTGGTCTTGGGCTCAGGTGGACTGGACAGGAGCCCTGGATGCTTGGAAATGCTGAGGAACTTCGCTCCCAAAGCCTTGAGGTTACAGAGGACGGCTAGATTCCACCCACGTGGGTTGTGGGCTGGGTCCCTCCTGCAGTGTGGCGTGAGACATGCCCCCTCCTGAAGGTGCATGCCGAGTATGACGCTGGCCTTCGTGTGGGAGGAGTAGGAGGGAGCAGCCCTGCGTCTAAAACTCAGCCCCATCTCTGGTCCCAAGATCCTGACACAGTTAAATGGTAGATTGAGGAGCAGTTGGCCCCATGGGAGTCTTGCCCGTTTTCCCAGGACATGAAAGAAATAGCCTGTCCAGGGACCTCCCCTCATCCTTCCCCGCTGCGGGTCTCCACTTATGTTTCTCTTGCACGACAGTGTCTTTCATCATAATGCAGCAGGTTCACATTGCATTTCCTGGGTCGAGAGCTCTCTGAACTTCGCTGGTGAACTAATGGCTGCAGAAAAGCTTCCATCCATCTCGGCTGAAACAGCACCCACCGTGACGCCCTGTCCCAGCCCTCCTGACTCAGGGTGCAGAAGAGAACCAACCAGGTGGAGATGACCCCGGGAATCACCCCACAGCCCCCCCTAGCCTTGGCGGATGCAGGACGTGGCAGAGAGGGGCCCCAGCGGAGCTGCCCTGAGGACCTGAGCCCTGGCCTGCGCTGCAGAGGAACGGTGCTCCTGGGAGCACAGGCCTGGACCTTTGGAAGCTGCCGTGCCACCCTGATGAGATGGCAGACAGCTCTATTGAAATCTGGATTCTACTGTAAGGTGATGGAGGCAGACACTGGAGCATGGCCATCTTCTTCCACGGTGGACTGTTCACCTAGGAAAGGCAGAGACTGCCTCAGAGGAAAGCTTTCCTGACATCAGAGAGCAGGTCCCTAGACATGCAGCCTCACCAGCTGCGGCGTTTCTCAAATTTGCCGGAAGTTCTGTGCACACCCCATAGAAGGCTCCTGGCTTGCCCCTGGGTGCCCAGCACTGGGCCTCGGTTTCCCAAAGGCAGAGACCACGTGTTCAGCCCCGGATGGACATGTCATGAGGAGCCACCAAAGTGCTGGATGGGCAGATGATGGATGGGTTGCCCAGCAGAGAGGTGCGTTGGAACCTGTGCACCACGCAAACGACCTTGACTCTCCCTGGTCCATTTCTACAGATAAGACATCATTGTGGGGCTTGTTGAGCAGGGCGTGGACTAGCGCTGGGCTTTGGTGGGAGGAGGGATGCTCCAAATGCCTCCCTTAGGGCTGGTGTGGAGGCTCCATCCCAAAGCACCTTCTAGAACCACAAAGACTTTCTGAGGACACTTCCAAACTCAGCTTCCAACTCAGACAGAAGTTAGCCCAGCAGCCTTGAAGAGGCAGCCCCCAGCCCCCACCGGGAATAGACCTGAGCCTCCAAAGGGCCCAGAGGACCTCGGAGGGCCTCCAGGGGCCCTCACGGGCACCTTCTGCATCCTCCCTGGAGACCCTCCTCCCGTCCCCTTTCTTGCCCAAGCCTGTGGTGCGCCTGTGGGGTTGGGTCTGTGGGGTCCTTAGAAGAGACTGTACTGAGGAAAGCATGGGGTCTAAAGGGAACCCTCATGCACTTCTGTAGGGAAAGTAGCTCGGTGGAGTCATCTGGGTCTCCAGGAGCCTGGGAGAAGGTCCTCGCTCCCGACAGCCTGTACCACCCATGTGGCGGGTTCCCCCTGGGGGTGCCCAGGACTACAGTTCGGCTGGAGGGGCAGGAGTTTGCAGGAGTCCTATGGGAGGGTGTGAGCCTCCGCTGGACATCGAGGACCCAGAACAGCCCCCAGGGATATGGAGCCAGAAGAAGCAAAGCAGAGTCATGCGTGCTTGTGTTTTGTCCAGAGGAAACTGGTTATTTGCTTAGTTTGAAGGAAGTGGAGCCTCGGAAGCTGACGGGCTCGGGTGACCTTTGGGTTGGTGGCTGAGGGCACGCAGCCCAGGGTGTGGGGCTGTCCAACCCCCGGGCAGCGTCCCAGGAGGAGTCTAGCATCTGCTCGGTGTGGGTGTAGGCCACAGGATAACAAATCTCTGGGAGCCATGAACTTCTCCGGCGGTCCTACATCCAGGCCCATGCGGGGTGACCGTGGGCTGGGGGCTGGCTGGACCCCTGAAGTGCAGCCTGCCAGAGGGGAGTGCAGCAGACACATGTGGGTGTGACAGGGAGGCTGTGACTCAGGGTAGCCAATGTCCCGGGGGCCCCGGGGGTCTCGGGACTCAGGAGGGAAACGAAACCCCACTCCCCAGGGGCGAAGCGTCCCCAGCATCCCTGCTGCCACAAACAGCCCCGCCCCGGCCCCCAGCCCTACCTGGGCGCTGTTGCCCGTGGCGGTTGTTCGGTCGCTAAGTCATGTTTGGACTGCACACGCCAGGCTTCCCTGTCCTTCACCGTCTCCTGTGGTCTCCTCAAACTTGTGTCCACTGAGTCGGTGATGCCACCCCACCACAGTAAAGAGGAGGATCCGGGTCTGCAGAGAAAACCCACCGAGTGCCCAAGGAGAGCTTGGAGGCCGAGGTCCTGAGGTCTTGACCACAGTGTCTCAGCAGGTGGGCTTCTGGTGAGTCCTCTCCATCCTCGGCGAGTCCTGTGCCTGCTTGGGGGGCTGGCCCGCTCCGCACTGGGCGGCCCCCACACGGCGGTGGTGGCTCTCTCTACTTGAGGGCATCCCGGGAGTCCTGGGGTTGCGGCAAGGGTGGCCTTAGGGCCCACCAGGCACCGAGATGCTACATGGGACCGTCCTCTTGTCTGAGAACTTGCCCTGGGACCCCCAGAGATGCAGACAAGGGGAACACCTACTCGGTTTCTAGAGAAGGTTCCCATGTGCAGCCGGTTGAGTTGTATCCCCCCAAAAGATACATTCGAGACCCAGCCTCCAGAGCCTGAGGGCGAGCTCCTTTGGGAAGTGTCTCTGGAGACGTAATTAAGCTCAAGTCCCTGAATGAGACGACCCTGCACTTAGGTTATCCCTGAATCCAAGGACAAGTGTCCTTGTGGGAGTGACTCAGCGGGAGATGGAAGCGCCAGACACACAGGGGAGAAGCCGAGTAAAGACAGAGGCAGAGCAGGGAGGGATGTGGCCAGGACAGCCCAGAAACCCCAGAGGCTTGAGGAGGCAGGGAGGACCGTCCCAGGAGCTGGATGGACAACCGTCCTATGACGGCTCCTTGATCTGGGGCTTCTGGCCTCCGAGCTGAGAGCAGAGACGGCTGTTGTCGGCCACCACGTCTGTGGCGCTTCTGCCTCTGTCTTTACTCGGCTTCTCCCCTGTGTGTCTGGCGCTTCCATCTCCCGCTGAGTCACTCCCACAAGGACACTTGTCCTTGGATTCAGGGATAACCTAAGTGCAGGGTCGTCTAATTCAGGGACTTGAGCTTAATTATGTCTCCAGAGACACTTCCCAAAGGAGCTCGCCCTCAGGCTCTGGAGGCTGGGTCTCGAATGTATCTTTTGGGGGGATACAACTCAACCTGCTGCACATGGGAACCTTCTCTAGAAACCGAGTAGGTGTTCCCCTTGTCTGCATCTCTGGGGGTCCCAGGGCAAGTTCTCAGACAAGAGGACGGTCCCATGTAGCATCCCGTCACCGCCGCCCCGGGACACCTGCACAGAGGAAGCAAGGGGCCCCTGATCCCTCTCCCCTGGTCACCGTTCCTCCTGCAAACCGGCAGGAGGAAGACGGGGGCCTGCAGCTGCCTCGCGGCCTGACCGCAGCTTGTCCCACGGGAGAGCAGGGCAGTGCGGCTCTCCGGGTGTCCCTGCTCTCTCTACCAGCATCTCAGCTTCCTCTCGTAGACGGAAGATGTGTCAGGGTAAAGGCCCCTGTGGCCCACTGTTCATGGCACCAAATCACCGTGACGCTCGTCAACCATCAGGGAAGCCCTTGAGATGGACCCATGGGAGGAACTGGGGCATTTACCAAATCCAAATGGGTGAAAGTGTGCCTGATTTGCTCAAATTAAACACAGGGGAATTTGTAAACAGATACACCGGAGGTTCAGACGGTGATGAGCTGTGATCATTAGTGTCGACAGTCAGGCAACAGGACACTTCGGGACCGCCAGATCCTGCCAAGAGGCAGTTTCAAAATCCAAATACCCGCAGTGGGATCTGACGGCAGGGAACCAGAAAGTTTTAACTCGAGGACCTGATTTTCCCCATCACAGCCCTTCTGAGATGACTACAGGAGACCCCTGCGAATGTCTTTATAATGAGCTTCCATCTTAATTTTAAGAAATCAGTGTGATGTGAGGCTTGCCGATTATAATATAATTCTGCAATACAAATTATACCAGGCTTCAGGGCCTTTGAAATGTAGTGTGTTAAAAAACGGTACGTACAGGTTAAAAGATACTGATTCGGAACACCAGGATTTACATGAAATTATCACACAGGCTTTGATAGAGTCCAGGACTGATTCAAAAGAGCAAGTTTCCTACGAAGCTGTCTCCTTCTCTTTGAAAGCACCTTGGTCTCTGCACAGTCATCTATTAATTATATTACAGATAAGGTAAATAAAAGTGCAGCGATATGGAGATCACAGCCTTCTTTCTTCTCGTGGAGACTAAAGGTATGGGCTCCTGTGAAGTCTGTGGGCAATGAGGGATGATAAAGGTGTTCTGTGACAGAGAGGATGTATTTATTGTGACATGTGATGGAAGGATCTGAGGTTCAGGATCCGGGAGCAGAACTGACGGGGTAGCACAGAGCCGGGCAGGGGAAGGGGGCCATGGAGGATCAGATCCCGACTTCAGACCACAGCTCTCAGTGGGGGACATCTCAGTGTTAGAAACAAACAGTGCTGCTCGTGTGCACTCATGTAGGAGATGACACAGACCCTCAGACACAGGAGACAAAGCTGCAGCTCCCAAAGGGGAGGGGGGAGGGACAGACAGGTACACACCGCTACATACAAGGCCTTCCCTGGTGGCTCAGCTGGTAAAGAATCCGCCTGCAAGGCAGGAGACCCCGGTTCAGTCCCTGGCTCGGGAAGATCCCCTGGAGGAGGAAATGGCAGCCCCACTCCAGCATTCTGGCCTGGAGAATCTCATGGGCAGAGGAGCCTGGCTGGCTACAGTTCATGGGGTCACAAAGAGTCGGACACAACCGAGTGATTTCACTTTCAGTGTCATACATAAAATCGACCACCAACAAGGACCCATCATATAGCACAGGGAACTCTACTCAATATCTTGTAATAACCTATAAGGGATAAAAAAATCTAAAAAAATATATAATATATATGCACACACACATATACACATGTACACACATATATACATATATATGTACACACATACATATACACGTATATATGTGTGTACATATGTATGTATATATACATACATGTGTACATGGGTGTACACACACACGTATAATTGGGCTTCCCGGGTGGCACTAGTGTTAAAGGACCCACGTGCCAGTGCAGAAGACATAGAAGGCCTGGCTTCGATCCCTGGGTCGGGAAGATCCCCTGGAGGAGGAAATAGTGACCCACTCCAGTATTCGTGCCTGGAGAACCCCATGGACAGAGGAGCTTGGAGGGCTACAATCCGTAGCATCAGAGTCGGACACGACTGAAGCGACCTAGCACGCACAGGCACACGAGTAGCTGAATCTCTGTTGTAGCGCAGCACTGTAAATCAATCATACTCCAGTGGAAAAGATAGTCTCATCACTGCTGTTTATCTGAGAATAGACTCTATATCAAAAATTCCAGAGCCATTTGAGGCTCACAGCAGACCTGAGTGGCGGTGCAGGGAGCCCCCATACACCCTGGCCCCCTCAGGCACAGCCTCCCGCCATCCACATCCTGCCAGAGGGGTGTGTGTGTTACAACCCAGGAGTCTATATGGACAAAGTGTAATCACCCAGAGTCCACGCTTTACATTAGATCTTTCACAATTAATTATACAAATCATGGTATGCGTCCTAAACAGAGTGTTCTCAAACGTCTGTGTGCCCGTTCCAGCAAACAGAGGGATATGCCCCCGGCATCCGTCACTCACAGCCACAAGCTCCGGGGTGCTCTCCCAGGGTCTTTCCAAGGCCGAATGCTGAGGATTACCTGTTCCAAAATGTTAGAGGAAAAATACCTTCCCTGACTGACAGGGTAGGATTCTAGGGTCTCCGCAATAACTCACCCATGTGTTTAAGTAAAGTTGGATTTGCCTTCGGGGGAAACAGGGAGTGTTGAGGACAAATCCCAGACAACTGAGGTTTTGTGACTTTCCATTCCCATCTGCAGGCCTGGAGTCCGGAGATAACAGAATTTAAGTGTTAGTTGAATGTGTGGGTTTCTATCTCAGGTTTATTTCCTCCTCTTGATTTTGGGTTCAGTCACCTGTGCACGCGTGCATGCTAAGTCACTTAAGTTGTGTCCAACTCTTTGTGACCCTATGGACTGGGGCCCTCCAGGCTCCTCTGTCCAAGGGATTGTCCAGGCAAGAATACTGGGGCAGGTCACCATGCCCTCCTCCAGGGGATCTTTCTGACCCAGGGATCGAAACTGCGTCTCTTATGTCTGCTGTGCTGGCATGCACCTGTGTTAAAACTTGGTGCTGACACGCGCTGGCTTCCACTTCCCATGTTCCTCGTTTTATTTACATAATTTATCAACCTTTCAGTGTATACCTTTATTGTAGGCATCTTGGGCCAGTCGTAGAAATAGGTGGGAATTAAGGTAAACCAGAGCGAATGTATGTCTTGGATGGTGACTTTAGGCTGAATGCACTGCCTCTCGGCAGAAGCCAACTTCACAGCTGATTTTCAACTCTGACTGATGGTTCTCTGATCGCTCCCACTTGGCACAGCTTACAGACCTTTTCAGAAAAGCGTACTCCTCTCAGGCTCTGAGAGGCTCTGATGAATGAGATCCCTGCACCCTCGTTCTGCGGGCGTACCTCCGGCATCTCCACGTTGCCGACACTGCAGGTGAGGACTCGCCCCGAGGACAGTCTCTCCCGGCGAGACGGAGCAGAGCGAGTTACAAAGGCGCAGGGCGGGGAGGTGGGACGTGGGAATCTGTGCTAACGTGTTGGCACAGTCAGGGTGGAATCATCTCCAGAAAAGAAACTTTATCAGAAACACAACTGAGGGCTACTTTTTTGGCAATGTTAAGGCACATTTCAGAGAAGACACTGAGGAGTGGTTCAGGTTCCTAACAAATCATCTCGAGGAAACTGACAGAGTGAAAGCGGACGAGGGGAGAAGGAAAGGGAGGCAGCGGCCCCCAGGCCAGCCCTGCTTCTCCCGAGAGTGACAGTGGAGGGCCTGGGCGGTCAAGCCACTTAGAGTCCAAAGGAGTCTCGTCGTGGCAATTATATTTCAATAAAACCAAGAAAGGATAAAGGAGGCTGGTCCTCACACGTCCAGGGAGCGGACGGCGAGACGGAGAGGCGCTTGCGAGCTCCTCACACCAAGTTTTCCAGGCAACGTTAAGGGGAGCCCAGGAGAAGGATGGGGAGGGTCCCTGGAGGTGACCTCTCTGAGCTTGTACCCACAGAACCTCTGGAGGTTGGACAAGCCCGTCTCCAGGGCAGCAGCAAGGACCAGAGGAAGAGAGGTTTAGGCTCTCAAATCTTCATCCACTTCCCCGAATAAAAATAAATAGAGCAGCATCCTAGCCATGGAAACAGAGCTCCAAGATGCAACCCCAAGTTCTCCTCCTACCCAGAGGGCCTCCCTGAGCCCCAGCCTGGGAATTCGGGAATTCGGGAATAATCCCAGACTGGACCACCCACTCCTCATAAGAGCCTGAGAACCAGAAGTTCGAGAGAAACTTCCATCGCCCCTGAGTATCAACGTCATCGTCACAGAGGCGATGGGCCTCACGAGCCCACCGGTCACACGGCTGTCTCCATTCGAAACTGCTCTGCAAGCTCTAAATTTCCATTTATTTATGTTTGGTTTATGCCAAGGCTGCAATGGCAAGCTGCTACAGTTACTTGTTTGTAGCTACAGAGAATCCAATTTCATAAAAATTTGTTTAGCTAGCTAATTAATCCTGATCTTTTCATTAGAAAAGAAGCTAAACAATTTCCGGTTGACCGCAGTGGACGCAGCGTGTGAGCCTTTAGAATCTTACCGCCACGATCTGTTATCAATGAACAATGACATTTTGGATGGAAAAATCAATTTTTCCCTCCACTCCTTTTAACCTCTTGAGCCATCTTCTTCGCTTCCCTGGACTCAGATAACATAACTCACCATGAAAGCCAGACAGAAGCAGCCTTGGGCATGTCCACAGGAGACCCAAATCCGTATCATCAGCAGAAAGACCTGTGTCCTCGGGCAAAGCCTGCTTTAACCAGCGACCCAATCACACCTTTCAACTCTGCTTATTAATCCTTACATTTCCCCAGGAAAAAAAAAAAAAAAAACTGAGTTGTTTCTGTTAATAATGCAAGACGACGTAAGTGCCAGGTGGGCAGTTCTGGAGAAAAGGGTTATGGCTCAATTAGATGCCCAGCCTGTGCAGAGTGGGGCTTCCCAAGTGGCGCTAGTGGTAAAGAACCCATCTGCCAATGCAAGAGACATAAGAGACGCAGGTTCAATCCCTGAGTGGGGAAGATCCCCTGGAGGAGGGCGTGGCAACCCACTCCAGTATTCTTGTCTGGATAGTGGTAAAGAACCCATCTGGCAATGCAGGAGACATAAAGAGACGCAGGTTCAATCCCTGGGTGGGGAAGATCCCCTGGAGGAAGGCATGGCAACCCACTCCAGTACTCTTGTCTGGAGAATCCCATGGACAGAGGAGCCTGGTGGGCTACAGCCCATGGGGTCGCACGCACATACTGGGCAGACTGACTCGGGGGTGGGTGGCCCCGTTGCCCCTGAAGAGGGGTCAGTTTGGCCGAGGGCATTTCCTCTGCTGACGCTGAAATACAGGGAGCCAGTGTGCTCTGCGCAGGGTCAGGAAGGCTTGGCAGGCCACACCCTGGGGTCCGCAGTGCTTGCAGAGACATTGCTCCCATGCCCGGTAAGGACCAGTCGGCCTCTCCCCGTTCCTGAGTCCTGCAGACCGTCTCGGCCTCCACCCCTCCAGGCATCTCCTGGCGGGAGAGCACCCAGGTCACACTCCCCTCTGGGTGAGCGAGGGGACAAAGGAGAGCACCCTCACCACTCCCTGCCTGCATCCTTCCAGCCCCTGGAGGCTATCCGCCCCTTCCTCTCCACAGAACACGACCCGCAACCCCCTCCATCTCCTCGTCCGCTCCCGGGGAACTCTGACCTGCAGCGGGTTCGACACTGAATCCCAGCGTCTCTAAACTGATCACCGTCTTCTCTGTTTCCTATGCTCGGCTGTGGAGCTGGTGTCTGCTCTGCGCGGCCGTGGTGACGATGCAGGTAAAGTGGTCACCGTGACACTTCCTGCCCGTCAAGAGCTGTTCAAAGTTGTTTGCTGTTCAGTTGCTCGGTCGTGTCTGACTCTGCGACCCCATGGACTGCAGCATGCCAAGCTGCCCTATCCTTCACCAGCTCCTGGAGTTTGCTCAAACCCAGTGCATTGAGTTGGTGATGCCATCCAACCATCCCATCCTCTGCCATCCCTTCTCCTCCTGCCTTCAATCTTTCCCAGCATCAGGGTCTTTTCCAATGAGTCAGTTCTTCGAATCAGGAGGCCAAAGGACTGGAGCTCCAGCTTCAGCATCAGTCCTTCCAATGAATCCTTTAGGATTGACTTGTTTGATCTCCTTGATGTCCAAGAAACTCCCAAAATGCATCCGTTATTAACCCCTGCACACACAACTGGGTGATGGCTGGAGCAGCTCGTCACTGGGAAGGGTCGACTTCTTCCCAGTGATGAACTGAGCTTTTCATGCTCTGTCTTGTAAACCAGGATGCAAAGTGTGTGTGTGTGTGTGTGCGTTGTTTTGTTTAGATTTCACCACGTGACAGCCATGGGGAGCTCAGGATGACGGGATATGGTGATATGACTTAACATTTTTAAAAGCCCTCCCTGGCAGCCTTTACCATCCAACAGCCAGACAGGAGGTCAAATGGCTTGTCCAGTGACCCAGGTAAGAGCAGATGGCGGATGGGACCTGGGTGGGCATTGAGCAAAAGGCCAGACACGGCATTAGGCAGACAGGTTGGACATGCTGGACATGCTGGGCCAGGGCCAGAAGGACATGCTGATGGCCAGGCTACAGGGTGCAGGTAAGAAGCAGCCTCTTGGCTTTTAGCTGAACACTGGGGAGATGGTGTCCTGTTCATTTCAGAGGGGAGGCAGGGTGGGGGGCAGTTTGAGTCGGAGGCGCTCAACGATTCCCCTGGACACTCTGGGTTTGGAATGTCGGTCAGACACCCCGCAGAGACATGGCAGACGTGAGCGAGTGAGGCTGGGCCGCGGGATGATACTTGGAGTCATCTGTGCGCTGATGCCACTGGCAGTCATCAGGTGGACCAGGGTGCCTGGAGAGCCATAGCTAGACAGGAAGACGACCCGAGGATCATCCCAGTCGGGAGGAGCCAGTGGAATCGACTGGAAGAGATGGCCAGTGAGCGGGAAGGGGCAACAGGAAAGGAAGCCGTTTCAGAACCCAAAGGCAGAGAGCTCCCAGCTCCCGGCACGTGGGATGTTGGCTGGGCCCATGGGCGGAGGCTGAAAAAGGGGGACGGACGGGAGCACCCGTGTGTGGATCTGCAGAAGTGGGGGCCTCGGTGGGCTCGGCAGGAGCAGGCCAAGGGGAGAGGGGAGGGACGCAGCCTCATCCTGGGGAACTCGGGCCGGAGAACAGAAGTGGAAAGCGAACCCCGGGTGGCGTCGGTTTTGAGATGTTTTGAACGAAGACACGGGATCTGAGACAGCAAGGTATTTATTTAAGTTTCAGAAGGGAGACATTAGAACACATCTGCATGCAGAAGAAAATCATCCAGGAGAGAGAGAAAAATAAACAAACCAGATAACACAGAAAAAAGAAAAAAACAAGCCATTCACAGAAGAGCCGCCGTGAGACAGAAGGCGAGCACTGGAGCCCTGGCAGGAAGGGAGCCTCCATCCGGCCTCGGCACAGGGTCACAGGCCACAGGACGGGTCCCAGGCTCCGGGTTCAGGGGCTGAGTTTAGGGCTTGGGGTTACGGGCCAGCGGGGAGGGCGGGTGCTGAGCTCCGGGAGGGAAGAGGTTGAAGTGGCTGCGTCCATGGAGTGTGGATCCACGAGGAGGCACACTCAGTGTGCTAGGCTTCCACGTCGGCAGGGGCACATGGTGGCGGCCCCAGGTTCTGGGGACCCCCGCGGCAGCCTCGACCCCAAGCTCATTCTTCCTTGCTTCTCACATGTCCCTGGTTGGGCAGCTAGATTTCCAGATGCAAGCAGGATCCCTGTAGGTCTGAACTCTTGCTGAGAGTCCCAAAGACATCCGATCCCACCAGCCTCACGGGGTCCTGTGGACGATGGGCGTGAAGAGCAGAAACTGAGGGTCACCTTCTCCTCAGTCCCTCCACCGGCCCCTCCCCCCCAACGACTCACTGGCTACGGGCACACAGAGCCCTGGTGACACCCCAGGAATTCAGGAACGAGAGGCTTGCCTGGTGGGCTCTGTGACAACCTCACAGACACGGGGTCTGGTCTGGGCCAGCCTGGACCAACCTGTCCTTGGGCTTGCTAGTCAAAACTCCAGACGTCAGCAGGGCACCTCCATTTTCCTTGCAGGGTGACATCCCAGGCGTGTGGTCCCTGGAAATTCTGAGGCTTCCCGTGAACTTGGGGGGACGCGTCCTCTGTACCCACCCACCCAGGAGGCGGAGCAGACAGGTGGAGGGCCCTGGGTCTCGGGCAGCACGAAGCCCAGACGCCCTGCCCTAGCGCACGATTCCACAGAGAGGAAATGCCCCCAGCATCTCAGCTCATCTTCTGCTTGAATGTCTTCCTGTGGTAGAAAAAACATGCCAACTGGTGTAATCGCTGAGGCTCCTGTTCTAGCCTCGTTTTACCTGTTGGGAGGTAAGGTCATCGTTGTTTGCCAGGATACAGGTCATGACACAAACTGAGTCGGTGGAAGTCAGCATCTAAAACAGAGGAGGACGGAAAATAGTGTGCTGCCCAGGCGACGGTAAGTGTATTTCCGTAACATCTTTCTGAGTCATAAATGCTTGTGTGAGCGTGTGTGTGTGTGTGTGCACTTCACGCATTTACATTTTGTGCCACAGGGGTAGTCCGTGCTTTGTACTTGTAAGAAAGAAAAACAAATGGAAGTCCATGGTTCTAAATGATGCCCGTCGTCTTGTCCCATCTACGACATCACGGAGGCGGTGAGCAGGTAAAAGTCACAACCCAACCTGGGCTCCAAAACCCATGGCAACTCACTTTCTGTCTCTCAGCTCATGTTTTGTTGTGACTGTCGAGTGAACAATAGCCACAAGTGCTGATGATCAGAAAAATCACACAGAGAAGGACTTTCAGAACGAATGCAGTGAGGGAGAGAAGTAGAAAAGACAAATGCTTTAAAGGAAATTATAATTAACTCGGCATCAAACATGACATCCTAAAGCAGTCAGTGCTGGCGTGCCTATTGCTCTGTGGGTTCACTGCCCAGCCCAGGACCATCGGTCACCCCTCTGCACCCACCCTGATGGCTGCATTGGTCCTAGTGGGCGCCTGGTGCTTGTCCTGAAGGGAACGGGGCCCCATCATACAAATAAGGGGCAGGAAGACGTTCTCCAAGCTGCCCAGTGATCCCGTGCCGCTTAATCTTTTGCAAAACTCTCTTTTAAAAAATTCATTTCAGAGCCAAAACGTTATGTTGTATCACTTCAATTTGGAAAGTGAGGGAAGCCACTGGGCTTTTATCCGAGACCCGAGCCTGCTGACGCATTTCAGGTTTGGGGACAGAGGGGGCCTGGCCACACTCACTGGGAGGATCCAACTACAGGTGGACAGAGACCCCCTCAGGACACGCCTCCAGTGGGGTCCAGGTACAGTGGCCCTGAGGAAGCACACCCTCGGGTCCAAGTGTGTCCCCGGAGGTCACTTTTCACCTCAAGTAGCACATGGAGTGGGAAGCTCTTTACTTCTCCTTTCCCAAAATCTCACCAGAGGTGCTGCCGGTCCTGGCCCCGCCCCCGCGTGACGTGCATGTGATTTCCGTGTGTCGTTCCTGCTGGTCCGTGGTGGGCTGCGGTGGATGCGTGATGACACGTTTTGCACCTTCCTGGGACTGCAGGGTAGCCGTCTGCCTGCCACGAAGCCGGGCAGCTCCCAGACTCCCCGCCCAGCTGGGGGGTCGGCATCTCTCCCTG
Source organism: Bubalus kerabau (assembly GCF_029407905.1). Lineage (NCBI taxonomy): Eukaryota > Metazoa > Chordata > Mammalia > Artiodactyla > Bovidae > Bubalus > Bubalus kerabau. The sequence goes on from NC_073641.1 coordinate 71,359,680, forward strand.
TCCGAGGCGGGGACAGAGGGTCCCATAACCACCTTACTGGGGAGCTGCAGGTGTCTATATGCTTCTCCCTCTCAGGACCATAGATGGTTCCGTGCAAGTGCCTGGCCTCGGTGGTAACAGACAAGGCTCCCGGCAGGGGCCGGGTCCAGCAGCACCCGGCGTAGCAGCCGCCCGATCTCCGGGCGTAGCGATGCCTCCTAGCACACGGGCCCCTCTAACCCAAGAAAGGCTGGGCCTCTGCCCCCCAAGACTTCCATCTCTGCTCCCCAACCCATCCTAGGCACGGACCCCACTCCCACGCTGGCTGTCTTCTTCCCACATTTGTTCTCAAGAGTATAAAAACCCACTTCAGTCTTCAGCCATCCCAGAGCTGACTCTGACTCATGCTAAGATGAGGAGGCTGCCGACACCTTCGACGACGGTTGGTTGGCTCGAGGGGCTTTGCTCTCCACAGCAGGAGGGGACGCCTGGGCTGTGCACAGGTCCGTCACGGAGGGGAAGCCCCTGAGCAGAAGACTCAGGCTTGTTAGATTCGATGGGAAGGTCTCTGCTCCTCTCTCAGCTCCAGCACCTGGGCGTCACTGAACACTCAGCCATTGAGCTCATTTGGTGACAGTCAGCATCTTTCTCTCTCAAAGCAGATGGAGTGGAGCCCCATTCCACACCTCAGCACCTTTCACAGAACCGCAGGCTTCCTCGTCACCCTGCGGTCCTCAGAGCCGAAAGGACAGCAGCCTAGGAGATGTTGAGTTTGGTTTGAGGTGGAGAGTTCATTCTCTACTAAGGACGTTCGGACATTAGGCAGTGAACTGCCGTCTGGAATACAGACAGCGAGAAACCACCTAACCCGGACGCCCCTGTGGAGCCCTTGGGGATGGGTATCTGCCTGCAGTTGAGGACTGGGTGGGCCAAGCTCGCAGAGTGAGGAGCGCCAGGTAAAGCAGATCCCAGGCACAGACGAGCCCACAGGAAAAATTCACTGGCAGGACCCACCGAGCTTTGGAGGAAACACTACATTCTCCCTTATGGGTGAAAGCTGTTTGCCACTGACAAGAGCTGAAGCTGGAGTCAGGGAGCGTTAGTCACCCCCAAACTTGGGTCCTTGGGGATCCTCCTGTGACAGGAAGCTGGTCACTGACACACCCTTCACTGTAAGATCACAAGATTATACACTCTTCGATGACACCCTTGGGGACCCATGCTGGCTCAGGTGGTAAAGAATCTGCCTGCAATCTGTGAGACTTGGATTCCATCCTGTGGGTCAGGAAGTCCCCCTGGAGAAGGAAATGGTAGCCCACTCCAGTTCTTACCTGGAAAATCCCATGGACGGAGGAGCCTGGCTGGCTGCAGTCCACAGGGTCGCAAAGAATCAGACACAGCTTAGTGACTGAACACACACAAAGGCTACCCTTAGGGTCAGACACATCATCACGATAGTACCATCGGCCTGCCCCAAATAAGATTACCTAAGCCTCACTATTTGACTGACAGAGAACGTTCATTGATAGGAAGGATCAATTAATCTCCATGAATTGAGGAATGGCTCATCTTTCATTTGCTATGGTGTATTATTTAACAAAAAAAAATTCGTAAAGCTTTAACATTCAGTTCCTATTCTGTTTTGAGGACACCCATGTTGGACACATCCCTAGAGATGAGAAAGAAAGAAATAGCTGTTCCTTATTCTGTAGGGACCTGAGTTTAGCATCAGATGTGAAAATCATGACACGCAATCTCTGCTAGAGAGAGAAAAGCTGGACCACATGCCGAATGGTATTCATGGCAAATGTGATCTTCAGAGGGGCTGTGGCATTTCCTGCAAACTCAGGGACGTGCTTCTCCGACGTGGAAGTCAGCGTGATGAGCAACAAAACCATGCTTTGCTCCCTTTCCTTCACATGGTCTCAATATCGGCGGTTATCGGCCACTTGGCCTCTTCAAACCAAGCGTTACCCTGCTCCACGTACAGACGCTGCCCCAGTGCCCAGAGAGTCCGCCCATACAGACAGCCGTTCACAAGTCCCCAGACCCCTGTGCTAAAAATAAGTGCACGGGGTATATGCCTTTCCTCTGGACTTCGCCCAGCTGTGCACACACACTTACCTACATTCCTCCGTGTGCATAAATAACTGATGTTCTCTGCTGGCTCCTCTGGTTTTCAGCCCTGGGACGACTTTTCTTCCCGCCAACGCCCCCCTGCACATAGCTGTCTGCCCCCAGACACCCGTTAATTGACTGCAAACACAACTTTATTGCAAAATGACTGCAGCTTTATTAAGCAACTGGATTTACAGGCAATAACATAATCAATATAACATTAATATAGCACATAATTAAATAAGATTTCCACAAGGTCCTGCCTGTATCCTGAAATATACAAAAGTTAATTGTTTTCACCGAAGGCATGAACCAGAGGGGCTGGAAACCGCACTTGGAGGAACAGAGTCCCCAGTTGTTCTTGTTCTTAGAGCATCTCATCTGATACATAGAGGGACCAATCCGAAAGCCACAGGAATGCTGTATCTCCGAGAACTCCCCAAAGACCCCCCTCCCAGGCCCCGGGGGCGGGGGACAGCCCTCATGCCACCAATTAATGCTCTCTTGATGGACTAAGACGCTAAAGGCAAGTAGCAAATTGCATTTAATGTGTTCTCGCCACCAGCATAAAGAGGGCCTACCACCGCAGGCTCGTGGAAAGTTACCATAGAACCTGCCCTGTCTGCTGAAAATGGCGGGGACGGGGTCCTCCAGGAAGGAGACCAGCCAATGTGTCCCCAGGGTCCTGTAATGGTGTTTAAAACGCAGGGACACCCCCGCCTGCTCCTGCCCCCCCCGCAACCCCGACCCAGAAAGCCAAGTACTAGGGAGGGAGAAGCGATGGGGGCGCCCTGGGCAGCCGCAGCCGTGGACCTTCGGAAGAGAAACCCCGCGGATGAGGAAACGTCCTCAGGAAGGAGCTCGCTAACTGGCTGGCTGAGCACACCCCTCCCTAAGCTCAGCCTCCCCAGGGAGCCCTGCCTCCTGCTCTCCTTCCAGTACCTTGGAACTGGCTGCTGGAACATTCCGATCCCTGCATGAACCCGAGCCCCTTCACCAGAATGGAGTGTCTGATTTCAAGCGAAGTGGCCGAAGTCGTGGGTAGCTCCGGGATGTCCTTAAGCCACTGGGCACAAAGAGCTACTCCACAGCCTCACGGTCAGGACGCCCCTCTTACAGGGACAGCTGGCCCCACGGGCAGGGCCCTCCGCTGAGATGGTCTCCGTCCAGATGGAACACAAGGCCCCCAGTGGTCGGCACGGGCTGTCTCGCAGGGAACAGGGCACTTGGGACATGCTTAGGTCAGAAGCCCAGGATCCAGCTGGAAACAGAGTCATCGCTCCTAGGGGCGAATTTTAGCAGGTCCTAGTAAATTCTCCCTGAGGGTCTCCCTGTTACAGGGCAGAGGACAAGGCCGTCCATTTAGGGGCGACCTGGAAGCTGGGGTGAGCGGGCTGGGTACTGTGGTGGGGAGGCACCCGCACCCCGGTCAGCGTGCCCCCTCCACGCTGTCCCTGCAGGACCCCCGTTTCCTGTCCCGAAACACCTGCTGGCCACTGCGGCCCCTCCCTGGGAACGTCTCCCTTTTCTCCATCCACAGGAGGACTTGTGGGTCCTTAGAGAGCTCACTGCAACCTGGTGGGCTCACATTTCGACCTGCAGATGTAGGATCTTTGTGCCCGAGGGAGTCTACGAGTCTCATGAATGTGAGACAAACCCAGCTGGGGCTGTAAAGCAGGAGGGAGAGGGAGAGGGGGGAGGGGGACAGGAGAAGGGAGGAGGGAGAGGGAGGAGGGGGAAGGAAGGAGGGGGAGGGAAGAGGGGGAGGAGGGGAGGGAAGAGGGGGGAGGGGGACAGGAGAAGGGAGGAGGGGGAAGAGGGGGAGGGAGGAGGGGGAAGGGAGGAGGAAGAGAGAGGAGGGAGGAGGGGGGAGGGAGAAGGGGGGATGTGGGGGGCAGGGAGGAGGGAGAGGGAGGAGGGGGAAGGGATGAGGAGGGGGAGGAGCATAGGATCTTCGTGCGGGCAGGCAGCAGGGATAACCGAGATGATGAACTGCTCCCCGAGTCCTCAGAGCCGTAGGCGCCCTGGCTGACACGGAACACGAATGTCTGCATCCACAGGAAGCCAGGTCCTGTTCCCACAGACAAAGTGTGGGAAATGACATGCCAGCTTGTCGTATTTGGGCATAAAAAGACACTAAGAAAAATAGCCTCACCTCCCGATGACAGAAAAATGACAACCAGATTCTGAAATGCCTCGGCTCCGGGAGGATGGGCTCCATCCCCAGGGGTGAGCGAAGGATCTGGGGGCGACAGAGGTCTCTGATGGAACGGGGAAGTTCTACCACGTGGCGGCACACATCATGTGACCGTCTCCAGACGCGGGGCTTTGACGACCGGGGTGCAGGGGCTCGGAAGGAGCCTGGAAACCTCTCCGTCCTGTTCTGGCAGCCAGCATCATGGGAACCCTGGGCTTCTGGGGCGATTCCTGACCCCAGTCCCCCACCCCTAAAATTAAGAAAATAATAACTCCCCCCTTCCCTATTATCACACGTAAATTACAAACACTGTCCGCAGGCAGCAGTCATTCCCTAAATGTCAGGAATCGTTGTTTAGTCCCTCAGTCATGTCTGACTCTTGAGACCCCGATGACCGTAGCCCACCAGGCTCCTCTATCCACGGGATTCTCCAGGCAAGAATACTGGAAAGGGTTGCCATGTCCTTCTGCGGGGGATCTTCCCGACCCAGGGATCAAACCCGCGTCTCCTGTATTGCAGGCTTCTTAACCACCGAGCTAGGGAGCTCCAAGCGTCAGGAATGAACACCCATCCTGATTTAGGCCGAGAAGACAATGTTTGTGTCCGTGAGCTCTCATCTGAAATCCGCCACGTCCCTCACTCTGTGCCCACGTATGCGTGCGGCTCACATGCCCAGACCGGAGGGCACCCTGGAGTCGCCCCTCGAGGCTGTGTGCTGGGCAGGTGGATGTTAACTACCCGAGACGTGAATCCCGTTTACCATCACACGGGGCCGCAGCTCACTGGCTCCTGGCTCACCAAAATGAACGTGACGTCAGCACGTCCTTCCGTCAGTGGACGTCCAGAGAGCATCTTCCGCAGCTCAGCCGCGGGGGACCGTCACCCCTAACAGGTCAGCAGTGACAGCGACCTGCCCTGAGATGTCCTCACCCCTCCTCCCGAGACCACATGTTCCTAACACGGGAAAGGCATCATTACGGGTCAGGTCCTTCCCGAGATGTGGAAGTGGAAGACGTTCGGCGATACCTGTGAGCAGGAGTTCTGCAACTCTGGAAAGACGGAGTTGCCGTCAGAGGGAAGGGATGCTGCAGGAGGGTTTTTAAAGCCCAGAGGGATGCCTGCACATCAAAAGCTCTCCAAAATGAGCAGTTGACTCTGATCATTGCAAATAGATTAGAAACATGTGTATCGAGTCCATTCCCTTAAAATGATGGCTGGGTGTTCCCAAATGAAGAGCATTTGGACACCTCAAACTTTCTAAAAATATTTGGGGTTCAAAGTAGGCCTTTTAGGGAAAACCAAAGCCACATGTTTCTGATCCACTTATACTTAGCTTATCAAAATGTAGTTTGTTTTTTAACAGCTATTTGATGCCTGGGAAGGTCTTGAGGGTCTTCCTTATAGCTTAATTTGTTTTTCTTTCTTAGAAATGGGAAGAAGTATTTCCCAGGAGAAAACAACTTTAGTCCTTAAAGATGAGGCTGGTTTCAAACTTGGCTGAGACATTCTTTCCTATCTTTACATTTAGGTGTGGGTAAGAAGGGAGAGAAAACAATGCCAGAGATATAAGAGATGCAGGTTCGCACCCTGGGTGGGGAAGATTTCCCGGAGAAGGAAAGGGCAACCCACTGGTGTTCTTGCCTGGGAAATCCCATGGACAGAGGAGCCTGGTGGGCTCCAGTCCATGGGGTCGCAAAGAACTGGACACGACTGAAGCGACACGGCCCATGGCAAGAAAGGAGGGAAAACACACAGGCAAGTGGGTGCCTGGATTCAAGACTCCTGCCCTGAAGAGGCTGCTGTGGTTGGCTCCCGGCCCTGAGGGTGGAAGCCGGCTGTGGGCCGCACCCGCTCTCCTCAGATGACGCTGCCCACAGTGGTTCGTCCCTCCTGGAGCCGGAGGGACGGGGACACCAGTTTCCCATCAGGCGCCCGCAGCCTGGCTGCTCACCAGAGAAGGCGGCCTCACCCCTGTATCCATCCGCCTATGACTGGAGGAACTATCGTCTACTTTTTGATTCTCGACTGTATGACGAGTGAAAGAGAAAACGCCGTCCACACGTACAGGTCGATGTCGGGCATGGAGAACCCGCGACCCTCGGAACTGGGGGAGATCCTGGAAGGAAGCGTCTGGAGAGACTGCTGGTGTGATGGATGTGGGACCCGCTGGGGACGGGCAACATTTCACCACTTCCTTTTTACTTCCGGGAGTTGATGCACGGCCCCACCGGCCATGGACTCGGCAGGATGTCCGGGAAGGTCCGCTTTCCCCGGGCAGCTCGGCACAGACGTCAGCAAGGCGTGTGGAACCCCGGGGCTGGCCCAGAGGCAGAGCTCGCACCGCGCGATGCCCCCCGGAGAACGCAGACGACTCTGCCCACCGAAAACGAGTCTGTGTGCTCCTGCAGAGCTTAGACCCTTGCAGCCCATGATCAGTGAGGCAGGAGAGGTGACCCTCCAGCTGATTCTTTAACGGGAAGGGATTGAGTGCAGCTTGGGATCCACGCTATGGTCCTCCAGGTGTAGGCTCCACCTGGCTTTCAGAATGACCTTGACTTAAAATGCAAAAGACCAGCCCCGCCCCCCATCACCTTCTGAAACAGGAGCCAGGGCTGGAGCTGCTGGGAAACAGGCATCTGAACACCTTTCCCTGAGGGGCGGGTGTGGGAGGTATCCAGAAAGGAGGCTGGGGGAGGAACCCGGGGGGAAACACGTGGGTCTGGGTTTTCATCTCTGTGAGTTTACCTCTCTCAACCTCTGCCTCTCGCTGTCTGCCTGTCTCTCTCACACACACACCCCACCCTGGGCACTCTTGGGTCCCACTCACCGCCTCTGCTCCCCAAGTTCACCCATTGGCTTCATCTGGACACTGGGTTGTGGCGCCCCCAGGCCCTGACCCCCACCGGTGTCCTCATGCGCAACCAGCAAGGGGTGCCCGGCGTGCAGCTCTGTTGGGAGCCCCCACCCACTGTCGCCTGCACGCATTTGCTGTCGATGAGACCTGAGTACTCAGAGCGATGTGGAACCCCAGGAGGGACTGCTAGAATCCTCCAGGGGACAGGATCCTGCTAGCCCAGCTGCGTACGTTCTAGAGACGACGTCTCTGCAAAAGCGCCCGTGGCATCCACAGGAGCCCAGACTCACAGCATCTGTTCTTCCATGGAGGAAACCTATTTATCTTCCCTCCCAATCCTCAGCATTTTATGACCTTGATCATGACATCAGGCACGATCCGCCTTCACCTCTGCTCTTGTTTTTTTTGTTTTTTTTTTTTTCATAAATAAGTTGAGTCGGCTGTGGTCAATTTGACAAACTCCATCCCGACACAGAGCTGAGCATGAAAAGCAGACATCACACAGCCTCAAAACAGACGAAGAGGAGGATGAAGCTCATCAAACTGTTCTAGAAAAGTCAAAGGACCTGGGGACTACACGGGCTTCCCAGGCAGTGCTTATGCTAAAGAACCCGCCTGCCAATGCAGGAGACCTAAGAGATGCAGGTTTAACCCTGGGTCAGGAAGATCCCCTGGAGGAGGACACAGCAACCCACTCCAGCATTCTTGCCTAGAGAATCCCACAGACAGAGGAGCTTGGCGGACTACAGTCCATGGAGTCACAAAGAGTCCAGCATGACTGAGCAGCCAAGCATGGGGACCACACATCCACCCTCGTGCGGAGATCCGTGTAGAATCACCGGCAACAATGTCCGGTGCCAAGGATAGAGCGTACCAGGGACAAGTCCTAATTGGGCAGGAAGTAGTCTTAAAATATCCTTTAAATGTGCTAAGTGAGGGGAAGCATTTGCAACCTCATCAGAATGTAGGGGTCAATCCATGTGATGAAAGAGTATTAATTTATATCTGGGCCCGGGGAGGGGCGCTGAGGACATAGGAGAAAGATCTGTGCACACGGCTTGTTCACACGTGACGTGCACACACATGCCAAGGTGGAGCACACACATGGCCGACCCACCCAGGGCTGCCGGAGGCCCCTTTGGGCTGGAGCCTGGACACACAGCCCAGACTGGGCTGTGAGAGCGTCAGACCGTGGACCTCAACCAGGGCCCCGCTTTCAGGCTCAGAGCAGGGAATCAGCCACTCTATCAAAGCTTGTTATTATAAGACATCCCAGCCACGTGTCTGCCCAGGGGTGGGTCTGTTTAGAAGGCATACCTATATCCATTTATAAACAAACAAATAAATCAATAAAATTGTGAAAGAGAACAGGAAGAAAAAAAAAAGAAAATCTTTCCAGAAACTTGACCTCTCCCTGTACATCCTCCCCTGAAACCCCATGTTTTCAATTATGCCACACTGAATCTACAGTGATGCTGATATGTTTGCATTGCTGGCTCTCATATTGTGTTTCTTTTTTTTTTCACTACTCACCCCAGGATAGCAAAGTCAAAAATATACCATCCTGAGCAACAGGACACATCTGCGGTGGATCCACACAGAAGCAATTAATTTCCTGGTGGTATTTTTACACTGGGGGCCTGGTGCAGGCCCCCATTATACAAACAAAAACTCCAGACAGCCCTGCTGCCTGATAAAAAATAAATCAGATTGCAGAAGGGCTGTTTGGCCCAGGACTGCTACAGGCAATGACTTGTAATGAGGCGTCCCGACACTAATTATGAAGCTTATTAAAGACAATTGTCCAACTTGTTCTAAGTGTAACCTATAATCACTTGGAAGAAGGCAGACACCCGGAAGCCACCGCCGGCGGCCCCTTGCTCTGCAGAGTGGACAACGAGGCACGGCCTGGGTGTGGCCCGCATCTCAGAAACGGTAGGATTGTCTCTGGTGGATTGTTCAGGATAAATATGTCAGACCAGGCAGGTGAAACCCACCACGGCTGGGCCATAAGTCACCCACCAGGACCTCCCTCCCCTCAGACACCTGCCAGGGGAGGGTCCAGAGACCCACCCAGCTAAACACATTGCCCACACCGTGTTTTCCCCGTTATTTAGTCTAAACCTTTCTCCAAGGTTGCAAAAGCAATATTTCAATGTACTCTTTCAGGAGGGGGAAGGGGAAAATGAAGAAGATTAATAAAGATGTTAGGAGGATGGAGTGCGGCGAGACTTGTTTAATTATTCCCGCAGGACAGCCCCAGCGATCTGCTGACACTTAGCCCCGACCTGGCAAATCCTCAGTAAATATTAATATATCAACTCAAACAGGGGCCGTTGTTTGATTGGTTCATGGAGCTGGGAGAGATTCGCCACGGTGGTGAAAGAGGGCTGCGCAGAGGGGAGGAGACGCGCGGCTTTGATTCCACCTTCTGCTCCACACAGGAGCTGGGAGCCCCAACAAACTGGCAAGGCCGCTGGGTCGCCAGGGCTGCAGAGCGACACTGTAGATGCCTTCGCTTCCCTTTGTACAGCCTGCTGGAATAATCCCAAAACCACAGCGGCAAGACATGAGAACGGAGGAGCAGGCAGGCGGGCACACGAGAAACCGTGCTTGATTATCTGCGAGGCTGGAAATTTTAATAACACGGAGGTCCGCCCTGGGCTCCATCCATGTCCCCAGGCACCTTGACCTCCTGGACAAGGGCTCTCGGGAGGGGAACCCATCACTGCCGGGGTCTCAGCATTTGCATCTGCCTGCCCCCATCACCGCCTGCTGCACTCTGGGGCCCAGGTCCACACAAGCCCACAGGAATAGCCAAGCACGGAAAACGCCGGTTTTGACCAAGCGTTTGCTAAAGGAGAGAAAAAAAAAATTGCCGGCTGCTTTTTTTAATCTGGCTGTTATATGGCTGGCAGTGGTGATATTTTTGGAGTTTCTCTTTTCCTTGCCTCAAATTCAGATAGCTGTTATTGACACATCCTCTCATAAATATTCCGAGATTCCTAATGGCTGGATGTTTGCCCTGGGCCCAGGAGGCCTCAGAAGTTCTCCGGTGTAAGAAAGGGGGCTGGTGGGGCCACATTTGGCTTTCAGATGTACTGTGCCCGCAGAGTTAATGCGTGATTAATTTTATTCATAAAAATGTTAATCACTTCATTGTGAGATCTTCTTAGCATTCAGTGCAGCCCGCACCTTTTTTAATTTCTGGTGCCCACCGTCTCGCAGATGTATTTAATATTTTCAGACACTGCCACAGAGATCGGACGACCCGGCAATTAAGCATACGTTTAAAATTCAGTAACAAGCCAGGGCACAGCAGAGACAAACAAGCAAGCAGGAGAGAGGCAGGGAGGACAGGCTGCAAGTGACCAGCTCGCCTGGCTCCCACCCTTCGCGGCCACCCCCGCCTCCCCAAGCCCTGGCCAGCCTGAGCCCCTCCACGAGCAGAGGAACCCCGGCGGCATCATCCCATCGGAAAGGGCAACTTCAAGTAGAAGGAATTAAGAATAAAAGCCCTTCGGTTTAGAAGACGTAAACCATCTCAGTGTCATTCCCACCACCGCAGGAGACCCTGGGGACGGTGGGGACCGTGGGGCGGGGGGAAGGGGTGCCTGGGTGCACTGCCCCCCACCCCAGCCCCCAGTGCGGCCGCGCCATTGTGTCCCTGCATTGAGCCAGTGCTCAGGACGCTGGATAAATGGATTAGGGGATCAGAGACACCCGCGGCGTCTTCAGAAACCAAACAGCAGCCGCAGAAAGGGCTGCCCTTGTGCCCGCCTGAGGAGGCGGGCAGGGGGTGCTGGTGGGGGCAGGGAGCGGCAGCCCTGAGGCCCAGCAACCCCAGGGACCTCCCTCCCTGGGCTGCCAGCCGCCCGCCCCCCTGCCGCCGGCTCAGGCCCCCCTCCTCCTCTGGCCTTCTGCTTAAGGCAGTTCCAGAATATTAGGCCACTCCTGAGGCCCTCCGGGTCCTCTGCCCCAGGGTGACTTGCAGGGTCCCTGGGCCTGCTCCTCTACGGAACACGAGATAAATAAAGCGGTGTGAAGGCTGCTGGATTTTAAAGATGAATCTATGGATCATATTTGTTGACACATTTTCCTCCACCGAAAAAAGAAACACTTTTTATTTGAAAAGGAAGTAAAATACTTCTGGGGTCTCTAAAAGCACTGTGCAGCCAGGTCGGCCAGGCCCTCTGGCCCCCACACTCCTCCCAGGGGGGCCCGTGTTCAGACGTCTGTCCTGGGAGGGAGAGGGGACATGTCCAGCTTCAGGAGCTGGGCCAGCGGTCCCTGGGGGAGGACCTTCTGAGGTCTGGCACCTGGGAGCTAAGACTAGGGCGGGCCCCCGGGCGGACCTGCAGGTTCCTGTCCCCAGCAGAGCCCTGAGCTCCGTGGAGAGACCAGTCACCCCCCCAGCCCTGGGTGGACGGCCCTGCCCAGGAGGCCCTTCCCGGGGCCCGGTTCCTCCCACGTACACTCAGGGGACCCCTCGAGGTGGTGGGGTGCAGTCATCACCCCAGGCTTCACCCGCTCTACCTCCCAGCTGTGCCCCCTGGCCACCTAACCCTGGACTCACCAACCGCCATCCCCCCAACTCCCCCAACCCAAACCTGGAGCCGCATCCTGAGGGGGTTAGGTGAGGCAGGAGGCTCCCTGGGGCCTGGCGCCTCACGGGCCCACAAGGCACAGGCTGCGTGCTCAGTGGCGGGTACCAGAGCCTTCTCTGTCTGGCTCTTGGTGGTCCCAGTAAGCCTGAGTGCCTGGCTGACTTGCATCCCTGCGCTGGGGCCCCAGTGGTCCAGGCCCTGAGCAGAGAGCGCCGGAGGCTGGTCAGGCCTTCCAAGCCCCTGCCGTCTGTGTACCCCAAACCTGTGCCACGCTGCCCCCACCAGCAACCCTCCCTGGACCTGGCTTCCTTTCCCCCTTTCCCCACCTCCAGTTTGGATGCCCCAGAGGCAAAACCCTGCTCCTACTGGTGCACGGGCAGCCCCATCACTTTCACCAGCGCGTTCAGCAGCCCCAGCCTGACCCTGCTTCGGCCACCTGGCAACCTCGGGCCGGCTGGTATGCGGAAGGGAAGGGAACCCCAGGGCCAGGACCAGAAAGAGGGCTCGGCTCAGGAGGGGGGCTCAGGCCCCCTAAGGCCCCAGCATCTGGGGAGAGGACCAGGGCCCATCCTGACCTCACTGTCTCCCTCTCCCCCCTCCTCCTCTGGCTTCCGAGCGTCCTGGCAGAGTCCCATCGACAAGGACAACTGAAACTTTATAGGGCATGATTCATCGGGTGGCGGCCCCTTGGAGTCAAAGTGAGTATTACATTAATCAGTGTCAGGCCACTAAAACCAAGATATGAATATGAATTCTCCGTATCGCAGGCGAGATAAATGTGCTGGTGGTGAATATAACTGATCGGGGGAGGGAGGGAAGGAAGGGTGGTGGGAACGATCTCAGAGACCAGGGGGTCATCGGTTCAGACACGGCTCGCAACCCGCTCCCCAAGTCGTCAAACCTGGAATGGGGAGAGGGGGCTGGTCTAGAAGACCGCACCTGGGACCATCTCCCAGTACTGCTGCCGGTCTGGAGCAGAGAGGAGGTCTCAGAACCAGATGTGTTCTTTCTTCTCTTCCCTCAAATAAGACCCAAGGAAGACAGAAGTGCGCTGTTCAGACTTGGCAGGGGGGTCCTTTCTGTGGGAACCCCGGTGCCTGCGGAGGAGGGAGGCCAAGTCGCCAGCCTTCACCCAGCGGATGTCCGTCACCCTCACACAGTCAGGTTGGGTCTCCTGATAAGACAACTGTCAGCCTGTGAAACTGTCCTGGGCAGGGGTGGGGGGAAGGCAGGAGAGAGCGCCTCTGCACACACAGAAAGTTCCAGAAACACTTCCACTTTGGCTTTAAAGCCAAGGGGGTTTCTAGGTCTGCTCCCAGGTATTTCAGGGCCTCCCTGTGGGCACCGCACACCCTCGGCGTGCACGCCCTTAGGTGGCTGCAAGCGCTGGAGAGATGTAAACAAATACCACACAAAGGACAAAAATGCCTTTCAACGCGCGATTAAAAATTCATGTCCAGCTCTTCACTGGAGGAAAAAAATAACTCTGAGGCTGGCGATCTGATTTCTTTGGTGGGAGCTTCGGTCCCCAGGAGGGGAGCACAGACCCTTCACGACTTCTGGGCCACGGGGTTCTGACGCCTCAGAACCCCCTGGTGAGCAGCGTGGCCCAGGGGTCCCAAGTGTATTAGAGAAAAATAAAGAATGGAAATCTGGGTTGAAAGCAGAGACGCAGGCATGGACCAGCCTCTTAGACTGTTGGGGGGCTAGGGGTGAAAGGGGCAGAGCTGGACCAGGAGCAGAGGATTCCCAGGCCCACCCGAGTCCCACCTGCAGCCTCCCAGAGGCGATCAGGAGTCTCCCCAAACGCCTTGCCCACCTGGTGAGCAAGCTGGCTGTGGGCCGGGAGCTCCAATCCTCATCAGAGGGGGCAGAGCGCGCCTCCTCCAATGCTGGTAGGTGCACCCCCTCCCCAGACACAGGATTAGATATCCTGGTTCCCAGAGATCAAGGAGCGGGCCCAAGGCTCTGCCCAAGGACTCTGGACTGAGAGCCGAGGGCCCCGCTGACCCCTCAAGTCCTAGCAAGGAGGACAGGTCAGAGCTCCTCTGCCGATTCACAAAGCCCAGTGGGGATTCCTGGCAAAGGCGGGAGGGGATTCCTGGCTGGCTCACCAGCCCACCTCCCACCCCCCACCAACCCCATGCCAGCAGCCCACCCAGGAAGCCCAGCACCGCACGCCCCCCTCAATTTCAAACAACCAGGCGGCGCTCTCGAACACAGAGAAAGCCCTCCATTATCATTCGAGCCTGGCGCCCACAGCAGAGCCCCAAAGCCAAGGACCCCCAGGAAGGACACCTCCATCAGCCCCCCATCCCGCCCGCAACCCATAGAGGGCGCCTCGAGCACGTCGGTTGGGACCGGACGCGGCTCCACCGCGGCGGCCCCTCGGCTCCGAGGCCCGGTCCCCGCCGCCCCCCTGCTCCCCACCCAGGCACTCCCCCACCCCCGCACGTGTGTTCGCCCCTTCGGGCTCCTTTCAGCCTGGGGGACCCGGCGGAAACCTCTTCCTTTAGACTGATGGGGGCTGGGGGCGCGCTGGAGAAGGACGCGGGCGCCGGGCCGGGGGGCCAGAGGTGTGCACGCCCCTTCGTTCGCTGCGCCAGCGCCCCTTCCGCCGCCGCAGAGGAACGGCACCCCGCCTGTTTCGTCCCCTCAGCCGCGATCCTCGCCGAGGAAAGTAGCCCCCGGGGACAGCGGGTCCTGGAGGTCTCCAGGGCGAATATGGGGGCTGGGCTGGGGTTCGGGAATGTCCAGCCCGGCACCAGGGACTCGGCCTTGGCCCCAGGGGGACGGCTAACCCCGCGGCCTCCTTCCATCCTCGCGGGCGGTTTTATAAACGTTTGCTTTCTCAGCGCTAACGAATTCAATGCCGAGTGCTCGGCACCCTCTGGAAGCGCAGGTTGCGCGCCCTGCTCCGAGCGCCCCAGTCCTGACCGCTGCGGTCCCCGCAGGCGCCTGGCCGGCTCTCAGCCGCGCGTCCACGCTCCACCCGCTTTGTCTCCTACCATCGCTCCGGCTGCCTCCCAAGCGCGGCGGCCATCTGGGCGATACTGGCTCCTCGGCTCCCTGGGTGTGCCCAGGGCAGGGCGCCTGGGTTTAAAGGGGCGTCCCATGGAGACCAAAGCCCTCTGCCCTCTTTGTCACTGTCCCACCCCCGCCGCCATTATAGCAGCCCCCTCGCTCAAGCCCAGAGAACTACCTAGCTGCATCCCTGGCCTTTCAGCAGGAGTGTTGGAAAAAAAAAAAAAAAAAGAAAAGAAACTTCCAATTTATCCGAGTGTGATTTAGCCAAATAACTAAAAAATAAACTGAAAGCAAAATTTCATACTCCATTATGTCCTCATTCTACCCACGAAACGCCCCGACGCCACAGTGCACCGCTCAGACAACTGGTTATAAATTGATTTCAAATAGAAGTTCTCCTTTGGGGACAGGATTGAAAATTCTTTTCATTCCCCCGCCCCATCGTTTCCCACTTAAAAAAAAAAAAATCGTTTTATAAACTGCCTAAAATCGAACTCATTTATGTCTTGAGAAAGGCATGCCCAGATAAATCTGTAAGAGTTGCAAGGAACTGAACTGCCAACCAGAAACCGCCCTGGTAACAACATTAACAAATTCAACAACAGCTGAAAGGCTGAGAAACACCGGCCTTCGGGGGCGAAAACTCCCCAGGAGCCCCTTTCCCCAGCCAGGGGGAGTAGAAGCCCCCCGCCAGGATTTCGGATTCCAGGGTTGAGGACGCCCGCGGCGACGCCCAGCCACACACAGCAGCAGGAGCAGGGGCCACCATTTCGCTTAGTTTATTAGACAAAAATATATGATTTAGACAAGTTCGCTGACGCGCTATTTACAATCTGAAATCACTCTATATACAGGAAGGGCGGGGGGAAGACACAAGCACGTGGTGGGGGCATTTACCGAACCGATAGTCACCCGGAGCACGGTGACAGCCACCGAGCCTCGGGCACAGGCCGGCCGGGCTGCCTGGATGCGGAGCTCGGGTCGGAGGAGCCCCTTTCTGCAGAAAGCGATGGATGGGAGAGTCCTCGACTTCGTGGTCAGATCTGTCCTTTGCACTGGTCTGAAATATTTGTCTTAATTCCTCCCTCATCCCTTCCCTCCCAAAGATCTCCCCCCTCCCCCCGGGGAAAGTCAGAGACGACCCTGGATCAGGCCGACGGGAGCGCTGCTAGAATCCGCGGCGTCCCTTCCTGCGTGGCCAGCGAGCTGCAGGGGGGGAGGGAGGGGGGCGGGAAACAGCGAGACAAGAATAGCGCTGTCAGTGGACAGAAGCTGGAACCCGGCCGGGGGACTCTGCCCGCCGAGAGCCCGGGGAGGGGGGCGCGGGGTCGCCGGCCCGGCGCGGCTCCCGGCTCGGGAGAAACTCGGGTGGACTCCGCCAGCCGGCTGGGGTGCCGCGGGGCTGGCGGGCCAGCGCGCGCGCGGTCCACACGGGCTGCGCGACCCCGACACCGGCCCCCACCCCTCGCCCCCCGCCCGGCTGTAAAGGCCCACGGGCACTCACTTGTCGCGCACTGGCTGGAAGGGCGACTTCAACTGCTGCGCCGGCGAGTCCGGTCTGGGGAGGAGGTCTCTCTCTGGGAGGGAGGGGGAGACACCGAGCTTAAGGACCCAGACGGGGGGGGGGGGGGTGCCGCGTAGGGGCGCTGGGCCTCCCCCCTCCCCGCCCCTGGAAAGTGCCTCCAGAAACACCCCCGACCCCCCAGGGCAAGCCAGTGAGTGAGCAGGGCTCTCTCGGGGAGCCGAGGGCCTCGGTCTCCCTCCTCTACTTCAGACAGGAATCATGGCTCAACCCCAGCCCAGTGGCCACCGGGTCTCACCCTCCGGGGCAGTCAGTGCCCCCAGCCAACGCCCCTCCTGGCCAGTGATCCCCTCCATGCCATCCTCCCCGAGCTAGTGCTCCCCTATACATCCCCTTCCCCCGCCCCCCAGTGCTCCCCTCTACCGCCCCCCCACCGGGCCACTGATCCCCTCCACCACCCCACCCCTGAGTCAGTGCTCCCCTTGCCCCAGCCCCCTCCCTGGCTAGTGCTCCCCTCCGCCCCCAGGCTCGCCCCGGTTCCCAGATTCCTGGCCTGGGGCGGGGTGGACGCCCCTGGGTGCCATACCTGGGAGCGAGGGGCTGCTACGGGCCGAGGCCTTGTCGCCATGGAGCACCCCCGCGGCCACGGGGACCGGTGGCTGCGGCGGGGGCGGCGCCGACAGGTGCGGGCCGTGAGGCGCGCCCACGCCCAGGAAGGAGCGCACGTTAAGCAGCGAGCCCTGTGCGAGGAATGCGCCGTTGGTCCAGTTGGAAAACTTGCCGATGTGGCAGGTGTACAGTCCGTGGCTGGGCAGGAAGGCAGGGTGCTGCAGCGGCGCGCCCGCGGGGGGCCCGTGCGCGCCGCCGGGGTGGCCGGAAGGCGGCGGCGGCGAGGCCTTGGGCGCACCGTCGGGGCTGGTGGCCGTCTCGGCCAACGACCAGATCTTGGGCTTGCTGTTCGGCGCGCCCTGCAGGCCGCCCGCCGCCGCAGCGCCAGGGCTCAGCAGGCGCGTGCTGCCGGGCTCCGGGAGCTCCTTGGCCAAGCCCAGGGGCGAGTCTGGGGGCTTGAGTGAGTCGGCGGCTGTCAGCGGCGAGCCCTGGTCTCGCGCGAGGGCCGTGGGCGCGTCGGGCGCGCGCGGCGCCTCGGCTTTGTCCTCCTCGTCCTCGTTGCTCTGGTCGCCGTCGTGCTCGTCGATATCGATGCTCTCCAGGTCGATCTCTTCGTCGTCCTCAGCCTTCTCCGGGTCCCCCTCGGTGTCGCTTCCGAAGAGAGCGCCGTCCTCCTGGTCCTTGCTGCGCGCGCCCCACGTCACCTTGTTCTCCTTCTTGAGGCGCCGGCGCGCGTTGGCGAACCAGGTGGAGACCTGCGTGAGGGTCATCTTAGTGATGATGGCCAGCATGATCTTCTCGCCCTTGGTGGGGTAGGGGTTCTTGCGGTGCTCGTTGAGCCAGGCCTTGAGCGTGCTGGTGCTCTCCCGCGTGGCGTTCTTGGGCCGCCCGGGGTCCCCGTACTGGAACTGCCCGTAGGGGTAGTAGGCGGGAGACGTGTGGGCCGCGAAGGTGGCGGGGTGCACCCCGGGGTTGTCCTTGAGCTCATACTGTGAACCCTGCAGCCACAAGGCCCAGCGAGGGAGAAGGAGGAAAGCGGCAGAGAGAGAGACACAGAGGTGAGTCCCCGAAACTGCGCGAGCCGGGGGCAGACAGTCCAGCCTGCTCCGGAGCAGGAAGCCTACCCTAATGCACCACCCGGGTTGGAAGAGGGGGTCAGGTCACAAACCGCCCCCAGAAGCGGCGCTTCCGCCAATCACCGAGACTTTTTTTTTTTTTTTTTGTCACTCAAGAAAAGTTCCAGAATCCTCGAAATGTGCTCCGAAGACCACAGCGGGCGCCGGGGGCCCCCAGAATTTCCCTAGGCCGCCCTTGCTGCCCCCACCCCCACCTCCCACAACCACTCCAGAAGCCCGGATTTCCAAGTTTATCTCACACTCGCTCGAGGGGAAAACCTTTTAACTGGGCTGATAAAACAGTTTCTCCAAACTCGGAGGACCAAGAGCCCAGGCCCCCCCTCCCTTCTACCCTGAGGGGGTCAAACAAAATAAACCGTCCCGGGTTTTCAGAGAATCCAAATCCGCCAGCAATTTAAAATGAAAGCATACTTCTTTTAGCTCCCAAGTTAAATCTGCATAGAATGGCTCACCCGCACTTAAAGGTCTATAGTGGGTGACAGGCAATTTAAAATTTTAATCCTGGCCGTGATCGACAACAATAACAAAAACACCGTTTGTTTTTTTTAAATACAAAAAGAAGGCTTATCCGGTAAAACATTAACGCGAGGCCCCGAGCGCCGGCTGCGCGAAGCAGAACCGCTTCCGCGGCCCCTTCTCAAGTTTGACTTTGATCAGGAGCTAGCAAGCACAAACTGTTTGCAGGCATTTAGAGGCGGTGATTTATTTGCAATCAATATTCTTTTTATCATCGGTAGTAAAACACAGCAAGTCAAATTATCCCACCAGGTTTTTTGGTAAATAACATTTTATCTTTCTAACAACCTCATTAGGCCTCATTATTACCATAAATTGCCCAGACAGACATTCACTCACAATTTTATCTTTTGACTTCCAAATCCCCAACCGTAAGGGCTTGGAAAACCTAGGCACAGAATTTGAGTTTGGATTTAGGCTTTCTTTCCAAGAAGGGACAGGAGTCCAGGAGGAAACACAGGCACACACACATACCTTTGGGGGGTGGGGGGGGCGGATTTCTATATAATTTGCCATTAAAGCAAAAAAAAAAAAAAAAAGCATCTCTGTTTCCAACCACAATACAATAGGAGTGGGTCCTCACCGCAGGGCCCCCACCCTCCTGCACAAACACAGGCAGGTTTCCCAAATGGCACATAACTATTCAAGTTTTCTGTTAAAACAAATTATATATATATATATATATATATATATATATATATATATATATTTCTCCATGTAAAAACTGTCGAGTTGTGTTAGCAGACGGGGACCTCCGACTCTGAGAAAGTTGCAAAAAGCAGAAGATTTCTTGGACTATTTAGTTCGGCGGTCGAAGCCACACAGATAACGTTTCTCTGGCCAGATTTCGTTTTCTGCCTAATCTTTGCAAAACGTCCTTTGCACGTTTCTAATTATTTTGGTTGTAACTGTAAGGAAGACATTTCGGCCGCCTCTCTGCTGGGAATTCTCTTTGAAAGGATACCTTGTAAATCTCTCATCGCTTCCCCGGCATCCCCGCCGCCAGAACAAAATGGGAGCTGATCTTTTTCCAGAGCAACCGAGCTCAACGGCAGCTGGGGTCGCTTTCAGAGAAATAGGCTTTCTTTTCAAAACTACAAGAAAAGTTCCAGCAAAGCACGCCGGCCGTCTTGCTCCTGTACAGTTGCCTGGTGTTTATTTTCTGTCTCTTCTTCGCGGAGTGGGGAGACCTGCGGGGGGGAGGGGGGTGCCTGCAAACTGCATGACCCTGCGGGCAGCAGAGCAGGAGGGGGCTGCCTCCCCGACCCCTGCGCCCGGCGTGCAGTCCCCAGCAGTCCGAAGTTTTAAACTAGGCTTCGCAGGCAGACCTTAGAGAAATGGATCCCTTAGACCAACGGCCCTGAGGAGCATTCAATCTGCAGCACACTCCCCACCCCACCCCCCATATCTGACACCCACTGGGACAGGAGGCTAAGAGGACAGCATTTATTTTAAGCCCAGGGACACTGTTCTTTTTAATCCTCCATTATATAACGCAAGAAGAAAAGTGCTTTTCTTTTCGGTGCAAATGAAATGAAAACTTTAACAACTTACGGAAGTCAAAGCAAACACCGTTTCAGATGCCAACAATTATTTCGCCTTTTTTGTTTTTAAATTTCAAATTTGCACTCCGGCCTTGGAGACCCCCTCGGCCCGTCCGAGCTCCATTGTTAGCCTTATTCTGACCGCCTCTATTTCGCTTTAAAAGGTTCCCTCGGGTGCACGGGATACAACCGCACGAGTTCTGCCCGAGAGGAGGAAAAATCGAGTCTCTGGTCCCGGCCCAAAAGCTGAAAAGGTCGCGCAGCGGGGCCCGCGGCCCGGGAAGGGGCGGCCGGGTAAAGGGCCCGCCTGCCCCGCCGCCGCCACCGAATCGGGGGCGTCGGGCACGAGTTTGTCCCGACCTTCAGCGCAGGCCGCTGGCCCCCGGCCTGCTCCGTGGGCCTCCCTACCCCCACCGGGACCCCCCGAGCGACCCAGGTCTCCCATCTCCCCGCTTCCCCAGGCCCACGGGCCGGGCCGTTACCGGGCCGGCCTCTCAGCGCTCCCCGCCGCCTCCGCCCCGCCGGACTGGGCCGCTCGGCCTCCCCGCCCGGGCCCCCGCCCCCTCGGCCCGGGCGCCCTGATCGCGCCGCCGGAGGGCAGCGCGTGAGAGCGGGCCGGGAGCACTCACCATCTGAGAGAAGAGGCTGAGGTCGGCGGCGTAGGGTAGGAAGGCGCTGTAGTTGGGCGCGCCCGCGTAGGGGCCGGCCGCCGCGTACATGCCCAGCACCGAGGTGACCGCTGCCGCCCCGGCTCCCGCGCCCAGCTCCGCCGCCCCCGGCCGGCCCGACGAGGCGGCGGCCGCGGCGGCGGCGGCGGCCGCAGCCAGCACCCCCGGGCGCTCGCCGCCGTAGGCGCCGGGCCCCGCGGCGCTCAGGTACTGCGGGTAGCCCAGCTGCGGAAAGGACATGTCCGCGGAGTCGGCGGCGGCGGCGGCGGGCAAGTATCAAAGAGGCGGGGGAGGTTAGGCGCGGGGCTAGGGAAGGCCGGTGCCGGGGTTGGGGGCAGCGGGCCGCCGGCCGGGCGCGCTCGGGCCGGCCCGGAGGCGGGGGCCGGTGGCTGTTCCTCGGCCCCGGTGCTCGCTGGCGCCCGGCTCCAGGCTGCGCCCGGCTCCGCGATCGCGCGCCGACTGCGGCGGCCGCCCTCAGCTCGGCGGCGCGGCTTTCAGACACAATTTGAAGTTGATGCTTTGATTGGCATCCCCTTGAGCGCTGGCCCCGCCCCCGGCTCCCCCGCTCCCCGCCCGCCCCCTCCCCGCCGCCCGCCCTCGCCGGCCGCTCCTGCCCCTCCCGCCGAGCACGTGGTGCCCCGCGCCGGCCGGGCCACCTCCGCCCGCCGAGCGCCCGGGCTGCCGGGGCGGGCCCGCAGGCCGCGTCCCGGTCGGCGCGCCCGGCCGTCTGACAACCTGTCGACGCGGGTTTACAGCTGGCGGACACCGGGGTCTGCAGTTTCGCAGCCCTGGCGCGTCTTGCTTGCTCACAAAACACCACCTCGGCGCCTGCCTTCCCACCGTTGGGCCGGCAGGGAAGGGGCGGGCGAAGGCGCGGTGCCAGCCGGCGAGGAGCGCCCTCTCCTCCGAGCTCCGGGCACCTCCTCGGACGTCCCCCCGGGACCTCTTTTGGCAGAAGTGCCCCTAAACCGGCGGGGCGTGGCACCCCGAGACGGGCAGGGTGTCCCCCTGCCCCCGCCACCCGGGATTAACGGGGCATCCCTCCGGCAGGGGCTGGCTCTCTGCACTCGGAGAAGCGGGCACCCGCCGAGCACCGCGAGCTTTTCCAGCAGTGAGAACTTTGAGAAAGGCCACCGGCTGCGAAGCTTGAAGGAAGCTAACGGCTGGTTCTTTGGGGGCGGGGCGGGGCGGGGAGGGTATCTTTTCTTTGCGGAGAAAGTACCACCGCGGAGGGAGAGACACAGGCCGCCCCCGCCCTGGCGACAGGAGGGGCCAGCGTGGCCTGGACACCCCTCGTTTGTCCACTAGGCGAGCAGATGCTGGAAGTCAGCTTGTGCGCAGCGCGCCGGCCCGAGGCGGCGCCGCGACGAGGCCGGGGACGGGGCATCACGCTCCCGCCGCCCTCGCCCCTTCTCTCCGCCTGACCGCCCGCCCGAAGAGCCGAGAGCTACACGGCAGGGCATCGCGTGCGCTCGGGGGGGCGGATCCGGGGTGCCTGGGGTCTGGTGGGGCTGGGGCGCAGACGCCCAGAATGCTTGGTCCTCCTGGCCTCCCTGCCTGCGCCTTGGACCGCGCTGGGGCAGGCCGCTCCTGAGCGGCCCTCGGGGTTTGGCCCTGGAGGCTGGGTGGGCGGCGCGCCCCCGGGTACCCGCCTGGGCTCACTCTCCTAAGCTGCGGCCAGAGCTCGGCGAGTACTTCCTGCAGCTGCATTCCGGCGCGCGGAGCCATGCAGGGGTGGCGTCCATGGGCCTGGTGTCTCCCTCGCTTTGGGCCCGTTGGAGACCACAGAACTGAGGTCAGGTCCTGAGCGCGCCCTGCGTCTGTACCTTGGACACCCAGGCATCCATCTCCAGCCTCTAACTCCCTCTTCCAGTTGCTAGGGACCTTCCAGGCCCAGGGACTTTAGAAGCATCCGGAGAGATTCGGGTTCCCCAGCTGGAGACCTGAGGACAGAGCCAGCGCCTGTAATTAGCCGCAATAACGCCCATAATAGTAATTACTAATTACCAGCTGTGTAACCAGGCTTTATTTTCTGTGTTCAGAGTCAGATTTTCTTCCTGGTCATGCTCCCCCCCACCCCTTATCTCCAACCCCGACCTCACCCCACCAGTCCCTCTTACCCACAGCAACTGCTAGGGCTCCTTTCCTGCAGTGACAGCTTCTGGGGGTGGGAGGGCAGCGGGCAGGTGGGCGCTCCTGCTCTGGGAAGCCCCTGACCACAGCTTCCTCCTGCCCCCAGCCCCCCAGCCCACACTCCCCAACCCCCTCTCTCGCCAACACCCAAAACAAACCAATGGGCCTTGGCCACTGTCCTGTTTAGCAAGCTCCAGTGTCACGTTTCAGGGTGACAGGTAAGCACAGGTAAGATAAGGCCTCTTGTGAGACCTGAAGAGCCAGATGAAATGTACGCCCAGAGAAACTTCCGGTGTCAAGATTGAGCCACAGGATGAATCACCTTCTTCCCAGCCCTACTTGCAGCTGTGTGAGCCCCTCACACCGTAGCCATCCCAGCCTGGGGAAGATGGAGGAAGACAGGACAGCCTTGTCCTGACCCCCAAGGGGCCCAGCAATGCCACCCTCCACGCTCTGGCTGTATCTGCATCACCTCCTCTCTGGTCCTGGAGTGATTCAGGTTCCTGAACGCACCTGAGAGGTGAGTGGGAAGGGCCCACCAGAAATAGTTCCTGGGGATAAGGCGGTTCTGGGGGAACTGGTACTAAGAAGGCCTGTGGACTGGCCCCCAGGGAGCCCTGGCAAGATGCCTGAGGGTGCCTGTAGGCCTCCCTGAGGGCCAGGCACAGGATCCTAATGGAGTCGGGCAACCACCCCTTCCCTTCTTTCTCCTTGGTACAGGGGTACAGGGGAACCCCAAAATTTGCACATAGAAAACTTGGAAGCAATGTACACAAAAAATAAATTAAAAAAAAAATTAAGAAATGTGTCCAATCATCAAGAGGGGAGCAGAGAAAGATCTAGAACTTCCTGCCTCAGTGTCTTGCCACTGGCCCTCTACTTATTTTTAACGTCAAGTGGTGAAGTAGAGCCCAGGAAGGCCCAGGGTGCCTGAGCCAGGAGAGTGGCCCTCTGCCCAAAACCTCCTTGGGGCTGACTTGACTAAGCGCTAGTGGATCCAGAATTTTCCCCAAGAGGCCAGCCCAGCTCAGCAGCTCAGCTCTTCCGACGACGTCCAGGCCATCCACAGGACGACCCTGGCCCTGCACCAGAGGCTGGAGTTGGGGAGGGGGGGTGGGCGGTGGGGCTCTAGCTGTCCCTCCCTTACAGCTCCCAGCCCTGCTGCTCTGGGCCCGAGCGGGGAGAGCCCCGCTTCGCAGAACGTTAGCCACCATCGCCGCCTTCCCTGGGGTGGCTCAGGGGGGCCGGATGCCTGGTCCGGGAGCCGCAGGGACGGGGCATTCCCCCAGCCGGTCTCCTCCCGGTCTGCCCAGAGCCAGAGACAGGGCCTGGGAGCCGTGCAAAGCCGGACCTAGGGGTCGCTGCAAGGTCGAATCGAAGCTCGGGCAGGCTGGGTCCCGGAGCCCTGTGCTCAGTAAGGACCCCCACCCTCTCAGGGACCCGAGGCGATTGGCCTCCATCGCCCCGCAGAACTCCCTTTGGCTGGAAAGCCGGGACTCTTGGCGCCCCTCCCGGCTAGGACGTGAGCCTCGGGAGGCACCCACGCGTGTGCAGGGCCCGCGTGTGCAGACGCGGCTCCGGAGGGAGGTGACTCTGCTGGGCGGGGTGAAAGATTCCCAGGCCGCTTACCGGGAGGGGGCGGGCCTGGGGTGATGGGTGAACGAGGCGCGTTTGAACCAACTTGGCGGAAAGTTCATGTGCTCCGTTCCATTACGGTGGGCGGGGGCTGGGGGGCGGGGAGCGGGTTTTCTAACTGGAGGGAATTGCTATCACCCACCTGAAACATATCCTGTGCTTTTTCTTTCCCCAGACCCCCATAAAAGTTCCTCCAGTTCCCTTCCCTACCCCTGCCCACCGCACCCTCTGTTTACATAAGAATGAGATTAAGTGTACCAAATAGCATCCTCATTTACAATTTTATTCCCTCGGAAATAAACCTCCAGCCTTGCGGACCCAGGTCTCTGAGGAAGAGGAGGAAGCTCCCGGGGACCCAGTCCAATCCCCGAGCCCTCATGGACCTGCCTTTGTCGCCAAGGCCGGAGCCACTTAGACCTACTCGGGCACAGCGGGCGGCGCCTCGGCCCTGTCTCCTGCCTTTCCAAACGGCCCGTATTTGATTTGCAGATATCGGGGCTGCCTCTCCGGGCCGCAGCTCGGATTGGAGGCCGGCCGGGCAGCCTGACCCTGGCGGCACCCTGCCCCTGCGGCCAGTCCCCCGCCCCAAACCTTGCACCCCGATGGATGAAACCCAGGTCAACACTTAGGACCTTTCTCCCGCAGGATCCAGCCGGAAAGCCACACCCGCTTAGGGACAGCGAGACGAGTGTCAAACAGTCCCCGGGCAGCCGAGACCCTCTCAGGAGCGTCCAGCTCTCACCGTGGAGCCCAAGGGCTCCAGCCCGGAGCCAGCCGGGTTGGTCGGGCCACGGCAATTCCGCAGTCCCCTCGGTCTGGACCCCTCCGGGCCGGGCCTGCGCGCTCCGGCGACTCCAGGCCCAGACCCACGCGGAGCCCGACCGAAGGTTAGCCCTGGTGCCTCCCGGCCTAGACTAGCACCCAGCAAACGTCCTGAGCGAACGGGACTGCCGAGACCCCGCGGCGAGACTTGCGCGCCTGCCTGGCACGACAAACCCAGTGGGGCTGGCGGAGGAGATTCCAGAAAAACCCGGGGAGAAAAATCGCCGTGCAGCAAGGGCGGTGGACGGCCAGATGCTCGGGGTCAAGCCCCGCACGAACGCACGAACGTAGAGCGCGTGTCTGGATGGAGGGGGCCGTGCCCCCCGGGCGCCGCGAGCCTCCTGAGCCGGCCTCCGTTTCCCCCGGTGGAGACACGGACCACAGGGCCCCGGCCTGGAGTGTCGGAGGAAGCGAATTACATGCGTGTGCGCACATGTCAATATTTTATAAACCTCCCCTTAATTAACCAGATCATTTCCATTATGCCTCCAACCCCATCCACCGCAACGGTGTGAGGGTTTGCAGGCTTTATAATTTGATGCCACCAGACGGTTGCTCGGGGGCAGAGGTGTGATCGCCCGCGCCAGCTGCACTTGTATTTATTTGTTTTTCTCCCGTGTTCCTGTAGGGCGCCATTATGCAGTTTTTAATTAGTTTGTGTTTGTAGTTCACCCGTCCCAAATCAATGCCATCCCGGAGCACGGCGATGTAAATTCTCGAAGTACAGGTGTAGCTGCCTGCTCGGGAACACGGGGAAGCTCGTGTCTGACAAATGAAAGCCGGGCGGACTGTCAGCTCTCGGCAGCCAAGAGGCTCAGATCAAAGCCATCGGGGACTCCTGCGCCCTCGGAGCGCCTCAGTGGCGGCGGCTCCTAATGCTATTAGAGGGAGAGTCGGGTGCAGCTTGGCGTGGGGGACAAA
Source organism: Bubalus kerabau (assembly GCF_029407905.1). Lineage (NCBI taxonomy): Eukaryota > Metazoa > Chordata > Mammalia > Artiodactyla > Bovidae > Bubalus > Bubalus kerabau. Next base: position 71,385,968 of record NC_073641.1, read on the forward strand.
GTGACTTTTCATTTTGCTGGAATCCTGGGCTCCCTGGGCCAGTGCCGGCCTCCCGCGCGCCCTGGCCTTGGGGCCTGGTGGGCTCCGGATGCCCGGCTGGCTGTGGGCGCGCGTGCACGGACCCAGCGCTGGAGAAAGGTCATTCCCACTTCCCGCGGGGTTCCGCAGCCCTTTCCTAGAACCCACGGCCAACAGCCGGGACATTGGGAATCTCCAGACGGGAGAACGCCCCCACCCCCTACTCCCAGGTCCTGCTCATTTCTCTTCTTGAAATGACCTCTGTGCAATGAGTGCAAATTATTCTTCCCAGCCACCAGGGAATTCTTTTAAAGATTTTTTTTTTTTTTTTTTTGGATCGGGAATAAGAGATTGTTCATCTTTAACTAGACCACATAGAAATTATGATTCAACAGCAGTGTGTATTTAATTAGAGTAATCTCACTTGAATTTAATTACCTAATGAATTATTTGTTTAAAAGGTAGAACGTCTTGTTTGCCAAGTGTGGTGCAGACCTCTGATAAGAACTTGTGTTATAAGGACATTACAGTATAAAGCAGCCATGTAGTCAGGTTTGCGTTTAACTCTTTGCATGTGTAATGGTTACTGTAACACCCAACACACACACTGATCGTCTCCGGAAGGCTGAGGGGAGGGCAGAAGCTCCATTAGCCAAACAGAGGTTTAGTTCTGTTGTGCAGGCAGGGCCCCTTCGAAATTAATATCTTCCAACCACTTTCCTCATACACATCTATTTTTAAATGTATTTTTCAATAGTTTTGTGTGTGTGTGCCAGATGACAGCTGCCTATTATGACTCATTTTATGATTCATATTTGCAATGAAGTGGTACATCTCCTTCAGGAAAACTCCAGCCTAGCTTCTCTGGGTGCCTGAACCTCCATACTAGTGACAGGAAGGCTTTCTGAGGTCATCGAACGTTAGAGGAAGGGAAGCTACAATGCCCCAGACTGTGATCTTAACTCCTAGTGCCTAAATAATGGAAGGATTTCATCCCCTCTCGTTTTATAAGAGCAAATGACTCCAAACCGTGCCACCCTTTCCAATGGGCTCTGAAGGGGACGTGTCTCAAGCTGAACATACATGAAATCCACCTGGTTGAATTCCACTGTTATTTTCATTCATGGGTCATTAACCAAATATTTAATTGTAGATTTGGGCACTATTATCACATAAATATTAAGTATTAATAATATAGTGTTCAACTAAGTAGGAATAGGCTTATGAGAAAAAATAAAAAACTTTGATAAGAATTATTAACTTTTTTAGAGTCTCTTATTTTTATCACAGCTGTGCATTTTAAAACTGATGCTTTAGCAACTGATAGTGGTTATTAATAAATTATAAACTTAATCATGTTAAGTTATGGTTACAGTCGCATCTTTCTTCCTAAGAAATAGATCTACATGAATACATATTTTAAACTTAGTTATAAATTTACTTCACATATTCTTCCAAATAACAACTGATGATAACAACCAGAAAGGACATGAGATAATAGCTTAGGGATGATAATACATTCCTCAGATCTGAGCAAATCCAAAGACGATTTGCTAGTAAAATCCTCAAAGAAAATGGTTTGTGAGTGATGGAAGAAGGAAAATACTTAATAGCATATTTATGTTGGGCTCTTTCCAAAATGTTTGAAATTTAGACCAAAGAGTATTCCATCTCCCATGAGTCCCTCTCAACCCTCAATCACTTATATTATTAAAGATAAAACCTACCTACTAGAAATACCTTTGTAAAATACCAATTGATAAATATAGGTCCATACAACAGTCTGGGTAGAAATTTTCATCTTCCATGCATAATGTGTGGACCACAAGTCACTGGCTGATAGGTTAAAAATCTATTCATTTAAGAGGCATTCATTCAACAAAAGTACCCCCACAGAGGACTCTTTGGGAGTTCAGGAGACTGTTTCTGGAAAGTTCTGAAGATAGGCAAAGACCACCAGCATCTTCTAGGACCATTATAGAAGAGCAAAACCGGGGGTATGAGTGCTCAAAGGATTTCCCAGGCGAGAGTACTGGACTGAGTTGCCATTTCCTCCTCCAGGGCGACCTTCCCAACCCAGGGATGGAACCCACATCTCCGAGTCTCCTTTATTGCAGGCGGATTCTTTACCATTGATCCACCAGAGAAGCCTGAATGGTCTGAGGGGGGAGCCTTAAAAAGCCCCAGACCAGGGCACCTTTGCCTGCTCTTGTACAGACATCCCTTGCACTGTAAGGGTGCCCAGGGATTCTCCGGAGTTCAGGGCGTCTGTCTGTCTTTGTCTGCCACCTCCCCCTCCTCTTCACCCCTGGCAAGAAAAACCACACAGAGAGGCCTGAGGTGATGCCATCCTTGAGGGTGTTGAGTGAGTGTGGATGCAAGGTGGGAATGAAGTGCTGAGAGAAGGAAGAAGCTCAGGAGGGTAGGTTTTCTTCTCCCAGACACTCCTGCAGAGGATCCTTTGGCCCAGGGAGCACAGCACCTCCATGACCCAGGAGGAGGCCACTGTGGGCAGAGCCCCAGGTCAGGAAGGTCCCCTTCTCTGATTCCTGCATGCCTGCCCTCCCCGAGCCCCTTCTCTTAGAGCCCCTCCTAATGCTCTCGAGCTGAGGAAGGCTCCCAAGTCCCGGACAGACCGTCCACGCTGCCAGCTACAGGCGCCCTTTGCCCTCCAATGCAAAAGCACGTGGCCTGTGGTCCACCCTCTTGGCAATAAACTGAGTGACTGGTAGGCTAATCCTAGCCCCTGATTCAACCAGGGATGGCCGTCAATGGTCAGAGGTGGGTCAGCTCAACCTCTTGCACTGGGAATATTGTGTTTTACTAAGGGACTGTCTGTGCATGGACACAAAGCTTGCGGGAAAGACCCACTCTCTGGATGGAGGGTGAGGGAGGGCCGGTCCTCCCCAACCTCTCTTTGAAGAAAGGGAGGATTAACACCCTCTTGACCAGTGACCACTGCCTCTCAGATGCAGCTGATGGCAGAAGCTAGTTTGGAAGAGACCTTCTGAATCCTGCCACCCGTCTTAAGCTGCCCCAGCCACCATAACAAGACCCTGCAGCCTGTGGTTTCAACAAGGGAAGTATGTCTTCTCACAGTTCTGGGGGCCGGAAGCCCAAGGTCAAGGTGTCGGCAGGTTTGATCTCTCTCCCCCTGGCTTGCAGATGGCTTCCTTTCTGGTCCTGCTGGTCCTCTGTGAGTCCAGGTTTCTCTTTTTTAGGATTACTGGTCAGATTGGATGACGACCCACCCTAAAGAGCTCATTTTAAAAGATGAGTGAATGCTAGTCGCTCATTTTTGTGACCCCATGAACTGTAGCCCACCAAGCTCCTCTGTCCATGGGATTCTCCAGGCAAGAATAATGGAGTGGGTTTCCATTTCCTCCTGCATCATTTTAAAAGAATCACATCTTAATTTAAAGGCCCATCTGCAAATACTGTCACCTTCCGAGGTGTTACGGGGTTAGGCCTTTAGAGGGAACACAATTCAACTCAGAACACCACCCACAGCCACCCAGCCCCCTCCCACTCCAAACAGCATCAGGGTTCATTAGTTGAAGCCCTGCTCACTTCTGACACAACAATACATCCTTTAGTTTGGAGGCAGAAAAATCCTAGAAGAAGCTCCAGAGTTGTTCCCTCCTCAATTTTGTAGAGCACAAGAACACCTTCATTAAAACCAAAACAAAAATGTGTAATGTTCAGTAGGGTATTATATTTCCTATTTGAAGCCTTCCCAGTGTTGGTTATTATCAGAGGCTAAAGTTGGCCACTCTGTCCATCTCAACTATAAGAGGACTTTCCTGTAACAGGGTTAAACTCTCTAGACGAGAAGAGCCTTAGTTTTGAAGCAAGCATGTCTGAGAAAGTGAATTTTATTCTAAGCCTGTAGTGATGTCTGCCTTGTCTCCATCCCTCTGAGGCCATCCAGCGGCTCTAGGAGGCTCCGCGCCATAGATGCATCCCCCCTGCCTCCCGGTCAATTATGTCGGGAAAATTTCAAAGGCATCAGTTAAGCCCTGTTTCCCAGATTTTGCTAAAGAGGCAAAGACTGCACAGTAGTTAAGCCTCTGACTCGTATCTGCTGGGGCCCTAAGGTTGAGGGTTAGGGCATAGACATAAGTCTGGTCGGGAAGGAATTGCCAAAAAAAAGGAAAATTTGAGCCCCATTCCGTCTTTTATCAGCAGCCGCACCTCTCTGCCAGCAGATGCATCATCAGCAAGGCGGCAGGGTGCTGGGAGAGCCCTTGCGATCATTTTACAGGCTGTGGACCGCGTGACATTATCTCTAGAGTTGAGCTAAGTGGTGTGTCTAAGGTCACTTAGCCAGTGTGTAATAAATCCAGGATTAGAACCTCAGCACACAGTTCGACAGTGTGACAGGACAGACGGACTCTCTGATCTCCGGATGTGACCTCCTTCCCACCCTCTCCTCCCAAACCCCGAGGGAACCCCTGCACCTGGGTCCACCGATCCTGTCTCAAGACCACCAGCGGGCAACTTGGGGTGCTCCTGGCTCCTTCCTCCCTCCATCTGCCTTCCTTTCTACCCCTTTTTTTCATTTATTCTCCTAACAGGCACTTGTGGAGGAACCACTTTAAGAAACGGACAGCGTCATGTGCTGCGAGGGATGCTAAGATAAAGGAGACAGCTGTCCTGATCACCTAAGTGTCTAAGGTGAGGTTGACAGTTTGGTAAAACACATACAAACACCTCCTTACTCTGCAAGGCAGAAAGAAGTGCCAAGAGGGATGTCCTAGCTCTTTAACATCAGGATCTCAGCTCCAAATCCCCCTTTACCTTTGTTTGGCTCTGTGATGCTGAGCTCTGCAAGCCCCGTGTCTGCTTCACTAGTATCTTTCCCTTAAACTCTGCCAACAGAGGATGCTTGGTGGTGTGGTGGTGGTGTGTGTGTGTGGTGGTGGGGGGCGGGGGCCGGGAGGTGGATCCTGCAGGATGGAAGGAGCCTGTCCTGGATCACTTCCTGTGACTCTCATCACCCTCCCGGGCACTCTTCACCTCGGTGGCAGTGGGTCCTTCCTGTAGCATCAGCTGAGTCCAGTGTTTGGGTTTCTAGCCTCACAGAACCAGACGGTCGTGTCTCCTTGAGAGCCAAAGGTGGTGACCAGCGTCTCCAGTCCAGAGGTCCGGGGCTCCGCTCATGGGGCTCTTTGAACTTTACTATCTCTACCTTCTTTCTCCTGTTTCCTATTTTCTACATCTGCCTCTGAGGAGCCCCCTATTTTCTTTGCACCTTTTCCATTAACTAGTTGGAAAAGTCTTTGTACTGTGTTTGCTAGGGCGGCTGTAACAAATGGTCCAGACTGGGAGGCTTACACGACAGAAACGGGTTCTCTCCAAGTCTGGAGATTGAAGGCCAAGGTCGAGGCGTGGCAGGGCTGGCTCCTGCTGAGCTTGTAAGGGAGAATCGCCCCAGGCCCCTCTCCTACCCTCAGGAGGTTCCGGGTCATCTCTGGGGTCCACTGGCTTGAGAAGCATCACCCTGCTTTCTGCCTTCATCTTCACGTGGTTTTCACTCTGTGTGCATTTCTGGGTCCAAATCCCCCCTTTGCACAAGGACACCAGTCATGCTGGATTAGGGTTCATACATACTCAAGTGTGACCTCATTTCAACTCATAACAGCTGCAAGGACTCTGTTTCCAAATTGGGTCTCATTCTGAGGCGATGAGGGTTAGAAATTCAGCATGGAAATCTGGACGTTGAGTGGGGGAAGAACAATTCAGCTGGCTATTGCTACTGTGCAGTCGCTAAGTCATGTCTGCCTCTTGCGACCCCATGGACCATAACCCACTGGGCTCCTCTGTCCATGAGATTGTCCAGGCAAGAATGCTGGAAGGTGGTAACATTGCCTTCCCCATGGGATCTTCCCCATCCAGGGATGGAACCCACATTTCCTGCATTGTAGATGGAGGATTCTTTATGGCTGAGCCACCAGGGAAGCCCCAATTCAACATTTAACTGAGAATTTGTCATGTTAACTTTCCTCTCTCCAAATAACTAGGTGATTTCTGCTCCTCCAGTAGGCATGGGCTGATGCCAGGGACCCAGACGTAGGAATCAAAGGAAGAAGTTATTGACTCTGTCAGTGAGGAAAGCGACCTACCACTTGAACCAGGGCTGAAAGGTGACCTGATTTGAGATGGGTAAAGCATGTGAGCAGAGGGTGTACCCGAGGGCACACAGCAGGTCTCAGAAGCTGTGAGCACACCGGCCAGGCTGCAGCTGCCACCATCAGGGACAAGCTGGGAAGTGGGGCTGCAGCAGAGCGAGTTTCAGAAGCACATGATGAGTTTGGACTGTGTTCTGGGCCATGAAAAGCTATGACAAACCTAGGCAGTGTATTAAAAAACAAAGACATCACTTTGCCAACAAAGGTACAGATAGTTGAAGCTATGATTTTTCCAGTAGTCATGTATGGATGTGAGAGCTGGACCATAAAGAAAGCTGAGCACCTAGGAATTGATGCTTCTGAATTGTGGTGTTGGAGAAGACTTTTGAGAGTCCCTTGTACAGCAAAGAGACCAAACCAGTCAATCCTAAAGGAAATCAACCATGAATATTCATTGGAAGGGCTGATACTGAAGCTAAGGCTCCAATCGTTTGGCAACTTGATGTGAAGAACTGACTCATTGGAAAAGACCCTGATGCTGGGAAAGATTGAAGGTGGGAGGAGAAGGGGATGATAGAGGATGAGATGGTTGGATGGCATCACCAGTGCAATGAACATGAGTTTGAGTAAGCTGTGGGAGCTGATGATGGACAGGGAGGCCTGGCGTGCTGCAGTCCACGGGGTCGCAAAGAGTTGGACACGAGCGACTGAACGACAACCACTGGGCCCTGAGGAGGTTTGGCAGGTCTGAGGGGAGAAGGAGACCCTTAAATGTGTCAGAGGAGAACCAAGAACCAGTGTAGGACAGAGATATAGAGCCGAGAACATCTCAGCCATGGTGGCTGCCATACGGGTACCTACCCTGGGAGCGAAGCGCCTGAGTGCTCCTGTGGGTAGATAGAGAGACGGTCTACCTCCCACCACCCTGCTGTCCATGAGGACTCCACTCAGTAAAGTGACGGGGGAAGACTGGTCCTCCTTCCTGCTCATGCCTCCAGGCAGAACAGCTCCGCTCCTTCATCTTACATCTCAGATTTCCAGAGAAGATTTTGTCTGAACAAAGGGGTTTTTTGCCTTAATATGAACATCAGGACTCACTAAAGTGCGTGCTCATCAGGTTTTGGATTCTCTTATCTTCAAGGGATCTGAAGATGCATAAATCTCTGATTGGTTATGAAACCTGGCATATTCACACAGCTCCTTGTTCTGTCTGGGTTCACTAGGGTTCCTGTACGTATCCAGAATGTACAATCATACCTTTTACGACAGGGTACTGAAGAATTTGATTGATTTCTCAGGATGTATGAAATGTTAAAACAGAAATCTGGAGTGACACCAGTGTAAGGGGGAAATAATGCTGTCCAATAAAGGCGATTACCATTATTATCATTATTAATGATATTATTGATACTTCCTCACTGACAGATGAACACAATTGACTTGCAAGCCTTCCCTTGGCATGTAAACTTTCAGGCCATTACCCGAAGACTGAGTTAATTGTTTCATCACTAGGGCAGATAAATAGAGGGGTCATAAAGTGGGGTAATGATCCTTCCGTGTGTGCTGTGTCACAAAACTCCTGATTAACACGAGGTGGAGTCCCTCCGTATCACAGGGAAAGCGCTATGCTGTTTAGCTGGTCTCCTTCCTGACTCCATAATGCACATATACTACATGCAAAATGTGTCGTTGATTAGCATCTGCATGGAACAAACTCAGTGTCAATTAGTCCATTTTATCAGTGCCCCTTGATGTCTTCACTGGGGGATAAACCCCTCCCGGCTTCCAGGAGTTCACTTGGTTTTATCTGGATAGAGGAAGCAAGCAGAAAAGCTACCATTGTAGTTTCATTGACAGTTGGGTAGTTTACAAGCTCATCAAGGCTGTTGTCAATTTCCGGGCTGCTCATGCCTAACTTCATTATATCACAATGTAACCAGGTTATGTAAGAAGTTAAATAAAAGAAGCTCCATTGGAACCCTGGCGTGAACCCTCATCCCCACAGGAAGATTTACTCTTATCAGAATAGATGTGATCTTGTAGAACAGTGTGTGTGTGTTAAGTCTCCCTGTCCAAGCACAGAGATTTGTACCCTCTCGTAAGGATGAAAGCTTCTGCTTCTCAAGTCTCATTCCGCGCCGTGTTGGAGCACTGTGAGACCACAGTGGATTTACTTCAAGAATTTGATGGTTGCTGACTTTCTGCAAATTCTTCCCTGCCCCTTGAATTCGCTATTTAATTTTATCATCAAGCCAAGCCATCCAAGGAGAAACCACCTCTCTAAGCCTTACTCCCGCCCACCTGAAATACAAACCTGTGAGCTTCCCAGAACTTTATTAAAATAGATATTGACTTTCTTGCCTGGAAGAATCATCCTTTACTTGTCACCGCTCCCCTCCCGCCCCCCCCGCCCCCATCCATTAGTCTGTCCACCTCCAAACGTGTTCCCTCCTCTGATAACTCACTCTCCTTTTCCCCATGGCTGCCTGAATCCATGTACTGTGACTCCTGTCTCCTAAAAGTCTTTAAGAACCAGCCACATCCCGCCACAGTTCAAGCCCGTAGCTTGTCCCAAGGGCTATCTTTCCGTGGTGCATGGGGTGACTTCACCAGCGGTGACCTTCATTTTACTCCCCTGCTGCAGACTCCTGGGTCCCGTCTTGACTACAGAGAAAACAGACTCACCTCCTTAGCACATTGTACCTCAGCCTTCAGGCTTGGAATGTCTTTACTGGAGCTGGAAGGAGCTAAGCAGCTGTGGCTCTTCTCCTATCTTCTGGAAGGTCTATTTTAATGCAATCGAGTGTTTCCTCTAGAGGAGAGAGGATTCCTGGTGCAATGCGAGCATTGGCTTTTGTCCGCATCTATCATTTATTACTCCGATTGCTTCCACTTTCCAACCCACAGTCTGAGCCCAGACTTGTCTTCTCCTTTCCAAGCTCATCTTTCATTCCTTGGTATTTAACATCCAGCTGGAAAACCCATATATTACCTTGCCATTCCAAAGCTTCAGAATTCCTTGGAAAGCATGTTAAAATGCGTGGCTCTTGCCTAGGAACGTTCTGATTTACTAGTTATGGAGGTGGGTCCGCAATTGAATTCTAAAGAGATCTGTTTGGGATTTGGTTGAAAACACACATTCAAAAAAATTGTTTATGTTTAATTGAAGAATAATTGCTTTACAATATTGGGTTGATTTCTGCCATACAACAACCTGAATTAGCCACAGGTATACATAAGTCCAATGGCACCCCACTCCAGTACTCTTGCTTGGAAAATCCCATGGACGGAGGAGCCTGGTAGGCTGCGTTCCATGGGGTCCCTAAGAGTCGGACACGACTGAGCGACTTCACTTTCACCTTTCACTTTCATGCATTGGAGAGGGAAATGGCAACCCACTCCAGTGTTCTTGCCTGGAGAATCCCAGGGATGGCTGAGCCTGGCGAGCTGCCGTCTATGGGGTCACACAGAGTCGGACACAACTGAAGTGACTTAGCAGCAGCAGCAGCAGCATACATAAGTCCTCTCCCTCTTGGATCTCCCTCCCATCTCCCACCTTTTCCACCCCTCTAGGCTGGAAAACACACATTTTATGAAAAACACATTTATGAAAAAGCATCCTAGACGCACAGTTTGACCCTTCAGCTTCTGTGAACTTCACTGCAGTATTCTGCAGACCCTAAAGTCTGTGTGGATGGCTGGTCCTGCCACCCGCTGTCACTGATACTAGCCCCCAAGCTCTTCTGTTTCTCTGTTTGCTCCCTGTCTGCTCACTTTGCCCTTAACCTCTTCTTTTGCCCACCTCGGTGCCCTCATGTGCTCTCTCCTGCACCTTCTCTCAGTCTAGGCACCCTCAGTTGGAGACCTTCCCCCAGACCCTGGGCTTTCAGCACTGGCCTCCCAGACCTGCGTCTCTCTTCCAAATCTCAGCCAAGTTGCAGACCCCGATACCCAGCTACAGGGGCCTCATCCTCAGCGGGCAACCTGCAGGGGTACCTGCTTCTCTTCTTGTCTCTGCGATGCTAGCGGAGAGTCCCACCCTGCCTGATGTAGCTCATATCCTGGCAGCAGCCCAACGCCCCACTAAGCTGTCCACCTTCAATTTGGGCTTGTTCATCATCCCTTTATTGGTTGTCATTGTTGTTCAGTCGCTCAGTCGTGTCTGACTCTGTGACCCCATGGACTGCAGCACGCCAGACTTCCCTGTCCTTCACCATCTCCCGGAGTTCACTCAAACTCATGTCCATTGGCTTGGTGATGGCATCCAACCATCTCATCCTCTGCCACCCTCTTCTCTTCCTGCCCTCGATCTTTCCCAGCATCAGGGTCTTTTTCAATGAGACAGCTCTTCGCATCAAGTGGCCAAGGTATTGGAGCTTTAGCTTCAGCATCAGTCCTGCCAATGAATGTTCAGGACTGATTTCCTTTAGGATTGACTGGTTTGATCTCCTTACTGACCAAGGGAGTCTCAAGAGGCTTCTTCAACACCACAGTTTGAAAGCATCAGTTCTATGATGCTTAGCCTTCTTTATGATTCAACTCTCACATCCGTACATAACTACTGGAAAAACCATAGTTTGACTCTACAGACCTTTGTCAGCAAAGTGATGTCTTTGATTTTATTCTTTGACTAAAGTTTTTTTCTATACATAAAGGGCAGGCTGAGAACATGGCTGGGGAACCATTCCAGGAGGGCCTCGCAGGGTCCTGCTCAGTTACAGGGGGAGTAACATACACATATTTCTGTCAGTAAAGTTTTTTCGTGTAAAATAAAATACCCCTTGACAGCCCCATCCGCTGCCTTCCTCTGTCGAGTCTGCTCCTCTCAGAGGCACCTGTTCTCCCAGCCCTGGGTTATGCTTCCTGCCCCTCTGCACACTCGCAGACAGGCACTTGCACGCTACGCATGTGCCTGTGTGTGGCTTTGTGTGTCTTTGTCCACGTGACACAGGCCCACTTTGACAATCGTCTGTAACTCAGGTTCATCTTAGACGTCTTCCTTATTGTTTCCATGGTAGCATGCACAGATCCTCACTGCGGGTCAGACACCATTGCTCAGGATCCCAGAGTTGATTGAATTACCTCCCAATTAAAGGGCATTTCAGTGGTGTTTAGTCAGTTATCAGCCACATCGGGCTGTGGGGTTTTTCCAGTAGTCATGTGCGGATATGAGAGTTAGACCATAAAGAAGGCTAAGTGCCAACGAGTTGATGTTTTTGAACTGTTGTGCTGGAGAAGACTCTTGAGAGGCCCTTGAACTGCAAGGACATCCAACCAGTCCATCCTAAAGGAGATCAGTCCTGAATATTCATTGGAAGGACTGATGCTGAAGCTGAAGCTCCATCCTTTGCCCACCTGATGCGAAGAGTTGACTCATTTGAAAAGACCCTGATGCTGGGAAAGATTGAAGGCAGGAGGAGAAGGGGACGGCAGAGGATGAGATGGTTGGATGGCATCACAGATTCAATGGACACGAGTTTGAGCAAGTTCCGGGAGAAAGTGAAGGACAGCAAAGCCTGGCGTGCTGCGGTCTGTGGGGTCGCAAAGAGTCGGACACGACTGAGTGGCTGCACGACAACCACCAAGGGGCTGCGGCACAGTCTGGTGCAGGCAGCTCCGGCCGGGGCATGGGTCTCTCCAGGCTGGATATGTTTGCACTTCTGCTGGGGCTGCTGTTGCAAAAGTGCCCAGGTCTCCTCCACAGGGATGATGGGGGAGCTCCCTGAGCACTGGGGGTGACTCCTCGTGGGGAAGCCAGGGCCCCTGATGAGCTGGGAGCCCCCCACACCCTCCGGGGGGCCGGCTGTTCCCTACTGCTGTCTGCCCTGCGGCGGCCCGGGGGAAAGAGCAAAGGGCACTGGGGACAGAGCACACCTGGGGAGCCCTCACTCCAGGGCGGGGATGGGCAGGGGGTGCTGGTGCACAGGGGCCACCCTGAGAACCACGGGGTCCCGCGCCAGCCCCAGAGGCCACCGGCGGGACCCCAGGAACGCAGGCTCCCACTATGAAGTGGGCACCGACACACTGGAGGCGCGGCCCAGACGCACTTCTGCTGTGGGGCCCTGCGGGTGGAGAGGGGCCGGGACCATAAGGAAGAGACTGGTCCTGAATGAGGGGGCGGCGGGTATGCCGGCGGGGGCACTGAGGGCTGGCTGCTGGAGGCAGCTGGGCCCAGCAAGGCGGACAGCGGCCCAGTGACCAGAGCCCACCTTGGGCCACTCTCCCCGCAGGATCCAGAGCAGGGCAGCACCCAGAACCCTAAGGGCAGAGGGCGGCAGGGTGCCCCCGGGCCCTGGCCTGGGCATCCCTGTGGTCCACACTGTCTACACGTGGCAGGCGTCCCACCGAGCCCGTGTGGACAGAGCGCCCAGATAGCGGTCACATTTGAGCGGAGGTCAGTCACCAGCCCATTCGTTTAGGAAAGCTACTTTATTATTATTATTATTCCTTTCAAACGTGGGCCATGTATTTTAAAGTCTAATTCAAGCCTTAACATTCTTCACAGACTTTTGCCAGAGTCGTCGTCTGAAATGCAAATGGGGTGATTTGCATTGTGCTTCTACCTGTTATTTCTTTGTTTCGATTTCTCAGGGTTGTTATCTGCCCTCCTGTTTATTCTCAACTGAGCAGGTCTGCTTTCCTCTCGCAAATTGACTTGAGTGTCTGTAGCTAAGGGGTATATTTTGATGATGAATCCACAAAAACTGGTCCAGGAGAATTCTACTCCTGTCTTCAGGGCACGCTGTGTGCCTTTCCACACCTGAGGGGTAACCAGCTCCTGTGTGGGAGGCACAGGGCAGAAGTAATGACCTTCATAACTGCCTTAATCACCAGCAGCCACACCCTTAAAGGGTCAGTTTTAGGGTCAAACAATATGACCTCAATGCAACTGACTTGAGAAAACATAGCTATGGCTACAGGGCACCTCGACCTTGTGATATATATACACCTTAACACTAAGGGCCTCAAAGAGGATGAAACATTTATTTCTGAGTTTCTTTTGCCATATTGTCCTCCAGAATCTTATTTGGGGGTGCATGGAACATTCTAGAATTCTTCTCTTGGAATGGGTAGTCACCTCATGTTTTTATTTTGTGTGTTCACTGAACATCACTGATGAACCACAAGCAAGAAAGATGGACTGGTTTCTAGGTACCATCTCCCACTTGCTGTGAGGCTGGGGTCAGGAATAGGACAACCAGAGAGTAAGCAGGTTTCTGTCCGGGTCCACAGGGACACCCTGCCACAGCCATGAAGTCGGTAACTCAGGACCCATGTGGAGCGTGTCCTGCCCATGTTAGAAACCCTAATGGAGACTTGCACTCAGCTGGTCCTTCCAAACCTAACCACGGGCTTCATGGAACACTTACGATCACGTGATGAATGGGGCTTCCTACAGCCTTGTTGGAAACTTATGCCTCCGTGACTCGCCACTGTGGGTCTCTGGCCCCAGTGTTAGGCACGAGGTGACGAGGGCACGTGCCGTCTTTCCTGAAGCAGGTTTCAGGGGCAGACAGAGAGACCGTGATATCACAGAGGTTAACGGAGCCCCAGCCTGAGTTCTGGGGAACCCAGCCAGGGCTCAGGTCCGGAAGAGACAGCAGCTGCAATGTGGGCAGGGTCAGCGGGGGCCCCGGGGGGGCATGGCCCAGGGGTCACGTGGAGAAGGGACCCGTCTGGGCAGCCCGGAGGGATGGTCAGTGGTCCATCTCAGCTCGGCCCGCACCCGAGACCCAGGAAAACAGGGCGTCTGGGATTGAGGAGAGCAGCAGGGGACTCGTGTCCCCTAACAGTCCAGCCCTCAGAGAGCCGCTCAGCAGGTGCCCAGGGGCCCAGGACCTGGAGAGGGTCCCTGCAGCGCTAACACAGCACCACAAACTTGGGGGGCTTGAAACACCAGACCTCTGTTCCCCCACAGGCTGGGGCGAAGCCTGAGGTAGCGGTGTCTCAGTGTCTCAGGGTCACGCTCCCTGCGCAGGCTCCAGGGGCTGACCCTGCCTGCCCCACCCGGCCGCGGGCTCCGGGCACTCCTGGGCTTCTGGCTGCATCCTTCTGACTTCTGCCCCCATGTCACGGGGCCTCCTCCTCCATGTTTGTGTCTCTCTTCTACTTCTCGTGAGGACACTTGCTGCTGGACGTAGGGACCAACCAGATAGTCCAGAATGCTGGCTTCCCATGGACGTCCGTAAGTTGATTAAACTGACGTTCTTAAATCTGCCAAGACCCTTTTTCAGAATGAGTCCACCTTCCCACTTTCCGAGGTTAGGATGTGGGCGTATCTGCTGGTGGCCACCATCCAGCCCACAACAGGCCTTAGCACCTCCTTCTCCTCCTCTTGGTGGAGAAAGTCTTGGGCAAACTCCCAGGGACTGGTCCACGTGGACCCCACAGCCTGGGGGCGTGGTGTGGGAGTGGGAGACGACTCCTTGCAGCTCCCAGGTTTCTGCAAGGTGACACGGACAGTCTCAGAGCAGAGGACCAGGCCCACTCATGAAGTGAGCACTGGGACAGCCCCCCATCCATCCCTGCACCCTGAGCCCAGATATCAAAGCATCTGTTTCTTTCTGCCATCCACCAGGTACGTGAGGACTTTGTCTTATTTTTATGAGCATCCAAATCAGACTGAGGACTCGGAGGAAAGTTTTCTTTTTAACTCTTTTCATGCCTGTCACGATTTTATGGAGCTTCATTGAATGTCCTCTTTTCCAAGCTAAAAATCGACGTGTTTGTCTTACATATCATCCTAGACTTCAGCACTCAGGCTGGCAAACTGGAAAGACATCCTTTGAGAACTGGCACCAAAGCTGTCTGAATTACAACTGATCAAATTCGAGAGGATAAAGCTGCCAGATTTTAATGTCGCGTAATTAAAGCTCCCCTCATTAAGGACACGAGAGGAAAGGGGAGCCCTTTCAAAGCTGCTTCGATTGCTGTTGCCAGATGCGGACCTTCCTAACTTCTCCACAGCTAATTACCCTCTGAGTCTCTGCAGCCGCTTTCATCCGGGGATTTGGAAGTGCATCTGATTCGCTGACAACGTCCTGTCAAGTCAGGGACTCTGGGCTGCACTAAAGTAGGAGACGGTGACCAAAAGGACGGTTGACCAAAGGGAACACTCAGTGGCAGCTGTTGGTACCTGTAGTCCATGGATTCTCACTGTCCCTGACACGCTGCATCCGTGTGGCTTTTCCAAGGTGGTGGGGACGCTAGGGCCACCCAAGGGCATGTCAGGGTCTGCCAATCCCCTCCACCATCACTCTGGGCAGACAGCTTGCCTCCTCCCTTCGGCTTTATCCTTGTGGAATGCTTCATGCACAATAGCTAGTTCTTATGTTGATTTGCTTTTAATTATTGGTAAAGAGCTGCCTGCCAATGCAGGCGGCATAAGAGACTCAAGTTCGATCCCTGGGTTGGGAAGATTCCTTGGAGACGGACATGGCAACCCACTCCAGTGTTCTTGCCTGGAGAATCCCATGGACAGAGGAGCCTGGCGGGCTACAGTCCTCCGGGCTGCAAAGAGTTGGAAATGACTAAAGCAACTGTCATGCATGCTTTTAATTAATATCCTTTCTTTTCATTTATCCATCACTGTTTCAAGGGGATAAGGACAAAGAGTAAAACTGAATCAAATGCCAAGAATGACAGAGCATTCAGCACCAATCTGGGCTTTGGGGATGCACCGTATTCTCCAAAAAAGACAGTCTTCTTCCAGCCCCTCCCACCTTGACCCATTAATTCTGCCCACAGAGGATACCATATTATGGGTGTGCTTGCCTCTGTGGAGTAGAGATTTCAATTTGAAAAGAAAATGTGTGTGTCTGTAATGTAAATGAATTAATTTAAAATACATATGGAAGCTTAATATTTAAATGAGGGCAATCATGAATATATTTGAAAAATAAATAATTACCTACAAGTTATCCTGAAGACACCAATGCACGTACTTAAAAGAGTCAGAGTCAGGGACAGTGAAAGATACCAACAGCCCCCAAATGCTAGCATTCAAAATCTGGATGGATTGCCGAGATCACGGCCCACACAAAGTGGTTCAAAACCCAGGTCCACGCTCTGCAACTAGCTCCTGCTGTCCCTTCGTTTTCATCTGGAATTATCCTCTCTATGTGAGGTAAAACTGCCCTGGAAATGGAACCGGTGGGATCTGCTTTTGATTTTTAAAAATGTTTGTTTCATACTGGAGTATAATTGATTTACACTCTTTGTTAGAGTCAGACGTACAACAATTTGATTCACCTATACGTGTACATGTGTGCACACGTGCCAAGTCACTGCAATCGTGTCTGACTCTTTGGGACCCTGTGGGCCATAACCCGCCAGGCTCCTCTGTCCATAGGATTCTCCAGTCAAGAACACTGGAGTGGGCTGCCATTTCCTTCTCTGGGGGATCTTCCCAGGGATGGAACTCCTGTCTCTCGGGGTCTCTTGCACTGGCAGGCAGGTTCTTTACCACTGCACCACCTGGGCTACCACTCTTGCAGAATCTTTAATATGGGGACACCACAGACTTATTGAATATCCATCTCTTTAGGTTAGACCCTGCAATAGAGCAGGTTCTGACTCTGGTGTGAAATCTGCTTCCAAACATGCATGCGAAGAGCTGAGCTCACCATCCGGGTGTGGACCCTGTGGCAGAATGAAGTCAGCGGGGTCAGGGGAGCCCCGGGGTTCCTTTCTGACTGACAACCTGACTTCGTCCACAGATGGAGTGTACTGGATGACTCATCCTTCGTTTATTTTTAAAACTGGCACCTCCCTCCACAAGTAGTTCAGTACAGGGAGGGGGGCGGGCAACGCAGTCTGTGATTTAGATTTTACTTGGCTGATAATTTTGACTTGGTGGGTTTCTAAAAATAACAGATACTGGTTGTGTCAAAACAAGAATGTCAAGGTGAGATCGGAGGGTCACTACGTCTTTTAAAGTCCTTTCCGTTGATTATTGACTGAGAGGCTGTTTATTCTCCATTGGGAGCGGCGGCTGATGGAGCGGAGAGAGAAGATGCTTTCTGCCATCAGGGGCAAGCCAGCAAGTTTTGACAGGGGAGGGGGGACCACTTCTGGGTGAAGCCACGTCATCTTGACACCTGTCTTGGCAGGCAAGGCTGTGGCAAGACAGGTGGAGGATGCCTGGGGCGTGATGTCAGTTGGGCATCTCCTGCCCTGAAATTATCCAGGAGCTGATAATAAAATAAAATAAAATAAAGTTTGAAATTCGACATGATTCACTAAGTTAGTCATCACCAGTTTGCATAGAGTTCAGTTCTGGAGGTGTTGCCTGGCCCTCCCTGGGGCTAGGAATTAAGACTGTGCTGTCTCTCCCAGCCACCCAGCTCGTCTCACATTGCAGCACCAATCAGACCAGAAGCTCTGGAAGGACCCAGATCCACCAGGGAGCACTTACCTCCTCCTCCCAGAGCTCCCGAGTGGGCCTTGCTG
This sequence comes from Bubalus kerabau, assembly GCF_029407905.1. Lineage (NCBI taxonomy): Eukaryota > Metazoa > Chordata > Mammalia > Artiodactyla > Bovidae > Bubalus > Bubalus kerabau. Next base: position 71,403,568 of record NC_073641.1, read on the forward strand.
CGAGGCACGGAAGGCATAAGGCTGCTCCTGCTCGAAGTCCATCAACGCCTGTCACAGGGCTTCTGCATTTGATTGTTTCACAGCTATTATTGTTTTATTTTTTTTAATTTAGTTTTATTTTATTTTTAAACTTTACATAATTGTATTAGTTATAGTTGAGTCTTCCGCAGCATCAGGGTCTTTGCCATCTCCCTCTTGGAAACAGAGTTTCCAGGGAACACGGTGCAGAGCTACACACGGCAAGGCAAGGGACAGAAGATCCGGGAGGGATCCACATGTTAAACCAACAGTCAATTAATTTCCCTGCTAAGAATGCACCTAAGTGGTACCCTAATGGCGTGAACCAAACCGTAAGTGATGAGAGCCATTTCCTCCGCTCCCTGGGTGCCATTTAAGATTCCAAATGCCCACCTTCTGAATGACACATTGGGGGACTAAATGAATTCATGCCATTGATTTTTTTTTTCTTTCAGTAAAAACAGTTTAGACATATTGAAGAGAATATAGAAAATTGCAGAAGGGAAATAATTCTTCCACTCAGGTATGACCCCAGACAATATTTTTGGGGATGTAAATACAAACATAAATAAAATAAGAGTCATTTTATATAGTGCTTTGTATCAGATGTTTCAATTAAAATTATATCATAAACATTTCCCTATGTCATTTGATGTTCTTAGTAGTATATGCTTTTACTTTTTGGATATTGGATTGTAATTTATCCTACTGGATAAATTTAATCCATTTAATAATTTCTCTATTTTTGGCACTGAGTTCCTTTGGGATTTTTAAATAGTTCTGAATAATTATTTATAATCGTGTACCATAAACTTTGAGACCTCAGTTAGGTCTTTAGGATAGATCTCTAGGAATGAAATCCCTGGGGAAAAGAATATATACTTTTTAAAGGCTTTTCCTAAAGAATTCCAATTGTACCCTCCCCAAATATATATTTAAGGAGGAGAAGAGGGCGACAGAGGATTAGATGGTTGGATGACATCACAGACTCAGGGGAGATGAGTTTGAGTGAAGTCTGGGAGATGGTGAAGGACAGGGAAGCCTGGCGTGCTGCAGCCCATGGGGTTGCAAAGAGTCAGACACTTTCAGTCTGAGCTACTGAACAACAATAAACATATATCGATATATATATGAGCTTTACTGCTTTATGGTGGGGCCATCTCTCCGTATACTCAACAACACTGAGTATTTCAATGGAAAAAATCAAAAGAAATGTTGCAAATATGTGTTAGGTTAAAAAATATAGTTACTGGTTTCTTCTGCATTTCTTTTACTGCAAAGTTTTCTTTTTTTTTATTTTATTTAATCTTTAGCTCCAGCTGCTCAGCGTGGAAGCCGTGCTCTCCAGTATGGCAGCTGCTTGCCCCGTGTGCTCTTAAATCTAAGTGTAGATACAGTACGACTCTAAATGGAGTTCCTCAGTTTCACCAGGCACACGTCAAGTGCTGAGCAACCACTGGAGACTAATGGTTGGTCCAGCGGGTGGTGTAGATACAGGATATCTTCAGGGTGGCAGGAAGTTCTGGGGGCGATGCTCTGGAACCACACCCAGGAGGTGGGCTGGGAAGGAACACCTGGATTCACAGACATGGGCGCTGGTCTCTCAGGGCCCTGGCAGCTCTTGGTCACTCTATTTTCTAGCTGATTTGTCGGTCCAACACCTCACTTCTTCAGGGTGGGAGCCTGGGAGCATCCGCAACCTGGGGCAGAGACATCACTCAGATGAGAGCACAGCCCCAGCTTGGGTTCAGGGTCATCCTGTGTCTTGATGCCACCGAGAAACGCCCAGGCCTCGACTTCACTGAAGACACAGGCCGTGTTGACGTGACCTGTATTTAGCTATACGCCCCATTTCTGAAGGGTTCTGCTGCGTAGTGTCACTGATGATAGTTTTGGTGAGAGTGACCTCTCTAGGCCTTGTGTTAGTCATTCAGTTGTGTCCGACTTTGCAACCCCACAGAGTGTAGCCTGCCAGGCTCCTCTGTCCATGGGCTTCTCCAGGCAAGGATACTGGAGTGGGTCGAGATGCCCTCCTCCAGAGGATCTTCCCAACCCAGGGATCGAACCCTGGCCTCCTGCATTGCAGGAAGATTCTTTACCATTTGAGCCACGGGGAAGTTCTTGAGACATGGTAAAAATAACTTAATGGGAAAAGTTGCTATGTACTATTACAATACAGTCATTACCAAAACTTTGCGATTTGATGCCCCATTTAGAGAGTCCCGACCCCGAGGAGGATGGAGAACCCTGCCAGGTCAGCAGGGGTGAGCTGCTCACTCCATACTCTGCAGTCCTTTTCTAGATGGACTGTGGGCAGCGGTCAGGCTGAGGGTCGTGTCTGGGCGGGCAGTTTGGCTTTTTATTTTTATTTTTTCATTAGAACTTTGATTTGAGAACATTGATAAACCCTCACGTCAAGGATCTCAAAGATGAGCCATGGGATGTGGCTTCCAATGAGGAAATGCTTCCCGCCTGCTCTTGGAAATCTGGTGAGGTCACATTCCAGAGGACGACTACGAGGACTTGTGTGGGGAGTGGGGTGAGCCCTCGTGGGGTGAGGGGCTGGTGCTCCGCTCCCCCTTCCCTCAGGCAGCAGCCCAGCAGACGTGGGTGCTTTGAATACCCCTTGGTGTCCTGAAGTCGCTCAGTCCCTCAGGGCAGGGAGGGGTGGCTGAGTTTCCCATGTGTTCCTTGGAGGGGGTGGGTAGGTGCCCCTCTGAGAAGGGCAGCCCCAGGACAGGGGGACATGAACAGTGATGCGCGTCCTGGGAGGGCAGACTCAAGGTGGGCAGTGCCCTGCCCCCGAGCCTGCTTGCGATGAGGCAGAACAGCCATTCCATAGGCCCCTCCTCTGTGCCCCCCTGAAGCTCAAATACTGCAGAAAAGGATATTTATGGAAGTATTAATACATTTCTCCTGAGAAACGTAGGCTCAGCCCAGATGGGTTTCTTTCCTACTGCCACTGGGAGAATTGCCCCTTTGCTGGCCTCTGACACTGGTTGGTAATGAGACGGCTGACAAGGAAGATCCTATTAGTTTATTGATAAGGGCTGGGTGGTGTATCTTGAGGACGTGAGACTCTTCGCCAACACAGGGGCTTGTCTGCAGCAGGGTTGGACCCCAGGGTCTCCTAATGCACTGGACGAGGGCGGCCGGGGTGCAGACCAGGCCAGGGCTGGCGGCTCGCTGCCCTCAGGGGTCACAGCTGAGCCACACAAGCCCAGTCAGGTCATGTGGACAATTGAACCGCAAGGTATGTGAGGGTGACTGACTTGTCGGATTTGCCCAGGAGCTTCTGGTTTTCCTCGCTGGAAGTCTTTGTCCCGAGAGGCCCTCTATCTGGAAAGTCTGGACTTTTGGTCGTCCGTGTATCCTGGCAAGTGTGGACTGGGTTCTTCTCATTTTCCTGAAGAAGTCTCTCTCTCTTTTCTGGGATGCATGTGTACCCAGTTGTGTCCGACTCTATGACCCCATGGACCACAGCCCACCAGGCTCCTCTGCCCATGAAATTTTCCAGGCAAGAATACTGGAGTGGGTTGCCATTTCCTACTCCCGGGCATCTTCCCAACCCAGGATCAAACTTGTGTCTCCTGCATCGGCAGGCAGACTCTTCACCACTGAGCCCCTTGTGGTGGTGGAGTTGCTGAGCTGTGTCCCACTCTTGCGACCCCATGGACTGTAGCCCGCCAGGCTCCTCCTCCCATGGGAAGTCCCTTTTGGTATAGTTGGTTGTGGATGAATGTCCATGAGAGAACTACTCTCTTAGCTCCCATAAATTAATGTTTCTTACACAGAGCTCAGGGTTTGGGTCTGGGGGTAGGAGCTCTGCCCAAGGGGAGCTTTTGCAGGTCCCAGGGCAAGCCCCTAGCAGAGGGAGAGTCAGACCCCAGGTCACTGCTCGGAGGGCGGTGGGAGGTGGGGAGAAGAGGGCTCTCCATGGGTCAGGCCCAGGCAGGTTCCTGCAGTGCCTGACACTGGGACGGCCGCAGGTTGACTGACTGATCGGAAGTCGAGATGCAGATTCAGCTTCTGCCCCTGGGAAGACGGGATGCAGGTCGGAATCAGTGCAGTGTGAATGGACAGGTGACAAGGACCTTCTGGACAGCACACGGAACTCTGCTCAGTGCTGTGTGGAGGCCCGAGTGGCACTGGAGTTTGGGGGAGAATGGATACAGGCATACGTGTGGCTGATCCCTTTGCTGTTCACCTGAAACTCTCACAGCATTGTTTGTTAGGCCGCTATAGTGAAGTGAAGTGAAGTCACTCAGTCATGTCCGACTCTTTGCGACCCCGTGGACTATAGCCCACCAGGCTCCTCTGTCCATGGAATTCTCCAGGCAAGAATACTGGAGTGGGTTGCCGTTTCCTTCTAAAGGGAATCTTCCCAACCCAGGGATCGAACCTGGGTCTCCTGCATTGCAGGCAGACGCTTTATCCTCTGAGCCACCAGGGAAGCCCTAAGCCGCTATACTAAATACAAAATAAGAAGTTTTTTTTTTTTTTTTTTTTTTTTTTTTTTTAAAGAAGTGCAGTGTGGCCCAGAGGGAAATTCACGAATCCCAGCCCAGGTGCCTGAGTCATGCCCTGGAATGGAGAGCCGGCAAGGGCAGAAACTCTCCTGGTGTGTTTACAAAGAGCCTGAGAACATTCTGTCTTCAAGGAATTACTCTTCAGATTCTTTTATAGTTCATTAAAGAGCAGGAGAGTATGAAAAAATTTCCCCTGAAATCTGAAGTGCCCGATGAGTGGGATAAATGTTTGGCTTTATTTTGGCCGCATTGAGAGATGCCTTTGATTTCCACCGCTGGCTAATCTTTTCGTTTTCCTGAGTGCAGGTACTCTATTATAAATTAACAAGGGAAGGGAAAGCAACGGTGGGGTGTTAATTGCGTATAATTACTCGGGATGCCGAAGTATTTTACAATTGAGATAATTTGCCTGAAAGTGTTGGTATTTAGCAAAGAGAATTGATGGTAATTCCCTGATTTTCCCCCAACTGCCTGGTAATCTTTGTAACGAGGAAGTAGCAACACAGTGAGAATTCTGAACTGAAACAAAGCCATACATGAAAGTGCTTAAAATGTATCTATTTGTCTTTGTTTCAGTAGGAATCCAAAACAAAGTCACCTGATTGAGGATCAATAGAAGAGTGAGTGAGGGGAGACCCGCGTTTCTTTGAAGCAGGCAGAGGCGGGGAAATAATCCGCTCAAACAAGGGAGCCCTTTAATTCACAGGCTCCAGCACGGGAAGCCATTGTGAAGTGGGATTTGCTGGGTTTCGGGTTTTAATTTGAACCGTACAAGCAGGTGCAGCGGTGGGGCCGACGCTGTTGCCACTGCTGGCAAGGGAAATCCACATTAATCCCGCTTTCTGGGTATGATCGCAGAGGTTCTGCAGAAGCACCCCCCAACCCCCAGCCCCTTCCACTTGATTCTTCTCCTCTGCAGCTTCTCTTACCTGGGGACGTATTTTCCTAAGAGGGAAGAACAAAACAAGCAGAGGCAGGTTCAGTTATAAGTTTGCTAAACAAAACTTCACCCACAGAAATTTTCCCTTTAACCGTAAAACGACGCTGACGGTAGACACATTCGAGGAGTAACCATCGTGGAAGGTACCTGTTACTAAATCAAAGGCACTGACTGAGTGACTGTCCCCACCCAGGTGTCCAGACCCCCCGGTCTGTGCCCCAGCCCAGGGCGTGGGTAAGGGCTTTCCCTCCTGGACCAGGCTCACCGCACCCTCTCGGTTGTGACCTGGGAGTGACAGCTGACTCAGGGAGCTCGGAGTCTGTGTTGGTCCCCGTAGGAATGGATGAGGGAGGTGCTCCCCGCTCCAGTGTCCTCCCGACGGTGTCTGGACCCTCTGTGCTTCCAGCTGAGAGGCACAGAATAGGAGTGACTGAGGCAGGGTCCCCGAGCTCTGGGACCCTCCAGAGTTCCCTTTCAGCATAGCATCCACACTGACGTTCTCAGATGCTGACCCACAGCCAGGCACGGCCGGGTCCAGGGCAGGCAGAGGGTGCGGGGGCCCTGAGCCCAGAATGCAGCAAGGACCACACCCAGCAGACCTGCGGGGGTGACAGGGCCGCGGCTGAGTGCAGCCCCCGGGCTCAGCTGACTCCCCGCCCCTCACCGGGGGCCTCTCACGGGCCAGGCCAGCGTGCCCGGCTGTGGTTGTGAGTGGTCAGCCACGCTGGTGACCGTGAAGGACTTTCTGGTTGGAGAGCCACGGGCAGAGGCTGAGAGGATGGTGGAGGGGCTGGAACGTGAGAACTAGCTGGGAGGTCTGTAGCCGAGAGAGGTGAGCCCGGTATGGCAGGAGAGAAGGCTGTAGATGGCACAGGACAAGTGAGCCAGGCCAAGGCCACCCTGCATCCCGAGGGCTGGAAGGAGCTCTGAGCCCATCTCAGCCCTGGGTGGGTGTGGGGAGGGAGAGAGGAGGAGTGTCCAGCTGTCTATCAGGGCGACAGTGAAGGTTCAGGAGAGACAGGGCTGGGGCCTCTCTTGGAGGAGGTCGGAGCCCGGTCTGATCGGAGATGCAGAGAGGACTGGCCCCAAGTGCTTTTCTGTTACTTTAGTTCTTTCCTAACCCTGTGAGCTTGGGCAGGTTACTTATATCTCTTTTGAACCATGACTTTATTTTTAAATGGAAATCAAAAAACAGCCTTTGCTCCAGCTCTGGGACTTGAGTGACATACTCTCCTGTTGCTCAGTCACTCAGTTGTGTCCAACTCTTTGCAACCCCATGGACTGCAGCACACCAGGCCTCCCTGTCCACCACCAACTCCTGGAGTTTACCCAAACCCATGTCCATTGAGTCGGTGATGCCATCCAACCATCTCATCTTCTGTCGCCCCCTTCTCCTCCCGCCTTCATTCTTTCCCAGCATCAGGGTCTTTTCCAATGAGTCAGCTCTTCCCATCTGGTGGCCAAAGTACTGGAGTTTCAGCTTCAGCATCAGCCCTTCCAGTGAATATTCATGGTTGATTTCCTTCAGGATGGACTGATTTAATCTCCTTTCTGTCGAAGGGACTCTCAAGAGTCTCCTCCAACACCACAGTTGGAAAGCATCAATTCTTCGGCACTCAGCTTTCTTTATAGTCCAGCTCTCACATCCACACATGACTACTGGAAAAACCATGGCTTTGACTAGATGGACCTTTGTCAGCAATACTGGAGTGGGTTGCCATTTTTTTCTCCAGGGGATCTTCCTGACCATTTTCAACCAGCACTTCGTGAATGACCAGCCGAGTGTTGGCTGCCCTGTTGGTTTCTACAGGCTCTTTGATGAGTTACCTGACATGGAAATGGGCTTTGCCGGGCCGCCCATTGTGGTGTCTCCTCGCTCCTCCTGATGTCAGTGCTGAGGTTTTGCCCGCTGCACCCGCACGCCTGGAACTGAAAATGTCACACCTGCCTCAGCTCACCTGGCCACCCCTCGTCTTGGACATTGACCCTGAGACCTCTTCCTTGGAGGTGCTGGTCTTGGGCATGATACAGACCCTTCCCCTCAGGGGCCCGGGAGTGAGCGGCCACTCTTTCACTGGGGTCCTGGCCAATTGTCACCCCGGGGAGGTAAGGGCCTTGTGTAGCCTGGCCTCCTGGGGTTCACCGGAAGGGCCCTGGATCCCAAGCAGGCTTCTGGTCTCACGTTACGGGATCTCGTGTTAAACCATTCCATCTTCCTCTCTGCCTCTGCCATTTTGCTCTCTCATTTGAGGCTAATGAGACTGTGCTGTTTGGTGGTGGTTCTTCAGTCGCCAAGTCGTGTCCGGTAACTGCAGCATGCCAGGCTTCCCTGTCCTTCACCAACTCCTGGAGTTGTTCAAACTCATGTCCATCGAGTTGGTGATGCCATCCAGCCGTCTCATCCTCTGTCAACCCCTTGTCCCCTTCTGCTCTTGCCCTGAGCTTTCCCTCAGTGCTATGATTTTCCTTAAACGGGACTTGCTCTGGGGGGCCCAAGCGGCTTCCTCTCCTGCTCACAAGGGCTGGCTTTCTTCCCTGCCACTGGGCTTTGCATTTCAACCTCTCTGGGTGTCTCCTGCAAAAACGCAGCATTTCTCTGGAGCCTGCAAGCTGACTTTCTATTTCCCTAAGTTTTTTTTTTTTTTTTTTTAATCTTTCCCCTTAGTGCTGTTAAACATTCTCTTGCTAGTTTGAAGCCTGTCCTTTCACTGTGTCTGTCAATTCCCTGGGGAATCCCCGAGTGCTTAGCCTATTAAAGCTGATTGTGCATCGGCCACTGATCCGAGGGGGACCCACCGTCCATTTCCTGGCTTGGAGGGTCTGAATGCCCTGTGAATAGTTCAGTTATGCATTTGTGTCTCCTCTAAGTCAGAATAAAACAGGTTGTTTTCTTAGTAGGCTTGTGAGCACTGGGGTGGATTCTTTCCAGACTGGCTGATGATCAACCAGGAAAATGCATGAAGAGAGCTGCAGGCCCCCCACCTCGGCTTTCTCTCCAGCTGCCACATGCCCCAGCGTCCGTAAGGAGGCTGGGCTGTGTGTGCAGACCCTGGGCCAGCTCTCGAGGCACTGAGCTCCAGAGTAAGGCAGGCTGCCTGAACAGGGCGCGGTGCCCTTCCACCCGAGAGGCGCCTCTGCTGTGCGCCCACGCGGGCATCTTCCAGTGACAACCCTGACGAGTGATGGGGGCTGGAGGTCCATCTGCGCTCCACCCCTGGTTCCCGACCCTCCAAGTGGGCAGAGGGACCCCTATAGAACTGTGTACATTCTAGCTTCTAAATCACGGTTCTCAGTTCCAGAGTTCCTGTTGAGTACAAAGAAAAGACTTTTATCCTTTCCCCTGCTAAACACTCAGCCTTCCCAATGTCTGAACCCTTTGGGGAATCTAGGACTGAAGACTGTTAAAATGGCTGAGAAATCCTGATCCCTGAGAGGTAGGTGCTGCTGGAAACCTCAATTCTGCCTGGATGGCTGATTGCCACATCTCCTCTGGTCCCCTCTCTTTTGATCTAAATCATGAAAGTCAGCCTGGCCCTGTTTTCCTGCCTCCTAGAATATCCAGGCTGTCCCTTCTTCCACTGGTTTTTATTCTTTTTTCTTTTCCCATGGTGATGTGCTTTGTGGAGAAGCTCAGGAAGTTGATTTTAGCAAGGATGTACATTCAAATCCGGTTCAATCAGAAGAATCACAAGCTTTGGGGGACTCAAAAAAATTCTACATCCATTAACAGGCCAAGAATCCAATCATAGTTTTACAGACTCACTGATTTCTTTTCTCAATCCTTACAAGAAACATGAGCTTTTGACCCAGTATTTAAAGAAGAGAGTATCACAATTCAAATGTCTCTCTTCTCACCAAGTGGTCGCTGGCACCCACAGGGACAGAGGCTATCATCTAGGCCTGGTTGACGCTGGTCCAGAGGCCCACGTGCTCAGCCCTTGGTGTCGGTGAAGAGAAGACCCAGGGCACTGTGCCAACGAAACCCAGCCCTCACGCAATGCAGATTGCATCAGTAACTCTGAGTGGGAGCTTTTCCACAGGGATATTCTGGGGTTGTGCACTCTTTCAATCCCACAAAGTCTCTCTTTTCCCCCAAATAATGGCATCCCATTTTCCAGACAAACGACCCCACAACATCCTTTGGGGACTGTGTTTGTGGTGGGCAGGGCCACCTACATCACTCACAGGGCTCAGGGGAAACTGGAATTCTGGGGACCCTGGTTCAAAAATTACTGAGAATTTCAAGATGGCAACAGATTGGCATGAAACCATGTGTGAGGCCCTCTGAGGGAGGGGTCCCCTGGGAAACCGAAGGCCACGTCACCGAAGCTGGCCACAGTGGTGGATGTCACTCTTCAGGCAAAGCTGAGGCGTCCTTCCAGCCAGAATGACTGTGCCTCCACCGCAAACCCAATGTCCGGGTGTGTGTGTGTCTTTACCCTACAGCACCCGCTACGTCCTCACCCAGGGCTCAGCCCCCAGCCTGTGGCCCCCAGCTCCGAAGACCCGCCACCCCACAACTGTAGGAAGCGTGCTCAGTCATTCAGTTGTGTCCGACTCTGCGACCTGCAGCCCTCCAGCCTCCTCTGTCCATGGGATTCTTCAGGCAAGAATACTGGAGTAGGTGGCCATGCCCGCCTCCAGGGGATCATCCCAACCCAGGGGTCGAACCCAGGTCTCTGGCGTCTCCTGCATTGCAGGTGGATTCTTTACCCACTGAGCCACCAGGGAAGCCCAACTGTAGGTAAACTAAACACCAAATTCAGACCTGGTTCTTGGGATTTGCAATGCCCCGAGGATCACGTGCTTTTCCATCCTTGTAGCTTCAGACAACTTCAACCATAACAGCCGTCTTCACACCCCGGGGAGACAAGGCCAGGGCTGGCCAAACCTGTCGACAGGGAGGTGTGCGGTGTGGCCTCCACTGGGGTTCGGCTGGCCCGTCAGTGTCTCCACAGGCACGTTGCTGCCTGTCCCCTCCCCATCTCATCCACAGCGGCCTGTTTATCTGTGTTGCAGACTTTAGTCTGGATGAGTTTCCGGTTCAGGATGAAGACAAGAGGAAGATCCTGGCTAGCCCCTTATAAGGCTGCAGGCCGCCGCTACCATACGACTCAGTCTAGCCCCATTTCACAGGTGGGGCAGGAGCACGGAGTAGACGAGTGAATGGCTGGACCCACTGTAGCCCCCAGAGGCAAGGGGGCCAGCCTGGGAACCTGCACTGTCCCCCTGACAGGGCCCTTATTGCCATGAAATGACTACTCGTCCTTCCTTCATTACTCAGTAAGCTCCATCTGAGCGGGGCTTCCTCAAACATTAGGAGGTGCAGGAGGGGGAAGGCAGGTGTCCATGCAGCTGCAGCTCCAGGGTTAGCTGGTCAGATGGACAGATGCTGACAGGCCCCACAGCCCTGCCCTGAAGGAGGGCTGCAGGTTCAGGGACCCACATGCTCAGCCTCCCAAGCTCTGCAAGGGGTGTATCCATGTGGTCTCCTGCCTTTGAACTGCCACTGGTTCAGTCCGCCCCTCCAGCATCCTGTCTGACTCTGCTCCTCATAGTTGGCGGTGTTTGGATGACCCTGGGCATTTGAGAGCACGTCAGGCTCCTCTCTGCAGGGGTGAATCCCTGTGGCTTGCATCCTCTCCACGTCGTTAGGTCTGCACGTGACCCAGACCCCCAGAACCCCTGAATGTGCTCCCATGCTCTGATCTGCAGTGAGTGAGCAGGTGAAGGGTGTGTGTCCAGAGGAGAACATGTCCAAGCAGGACAGATGCTGGGAGAAGCAGCCGTGCAAACAGGAGTCTAGCCTGTGACCAGGTGAGATAGGAGGTGACGTGCTGGTCTTGGCAGCCGTGGGTCAGGACTGGAAGGTCCACACTCCATTTAGAAGCATCTGCCTTTGTGCGTGCTAAGTCACTTCAGTCATGTCTAACTCTTAGCAGCCCCATGGACTGTAACACTTCAGGCTCCTCTGTCCATGGGATTCTCTAGGCAAGAATACTGGAGTGGGTTGTCATGCCCTTCTCCAGGGGATCTTCCTGACTCAGGGATCAACCTGCGTCTCTTACATCTGCTGCATTGGCCGGCAGGTTCTTTACCACCAGAGCCACCTGGGAAGCTCGGAGCATCTAGGAGGTGCGTAAAGCCTTTGGACCTCTGCGGAAAGTTGCCTGCCGCAGTAGGTGGGGTGGTTTAGAATGAGGACACGGGGGATGGTCACAGGAGGAAGATGTGGGGCCGGATAGAAGACGGGACCCAGGACCTGATGGGAGTTCAGGGGGAGCTGCCTGGGGACTCCTGTGTCTTCAGTGAGAAGAATGTCTGTGTATCCCGCCACCCTGCCCCACCCCCCAACTCACACGAATGAACTGAAGTGGTGATGAACTCACAGGAATTAACAGAAGTCTAGCCCCCAGTGTGATGGTGTCTGGAGGGGCCTCTGGGCACTGGTGGGCTTCCATGACATCATAAGGGTAGGGCACCATCATGGGATCAGTACCCTTCTAAGGAGAGGCGGGAGCCCCCTCCCCAGTATGAGGGTGCTGTCTGCAGGAGAGCTCTCCCCAGGACCCGAACCTGCCTGCACCTTGGCCTTGGATGCCCAGCCTTCAGAGCCCCGAGGGACAGGTGACTCTGGGGCTTTGTGATCACAGCCTGACTTTTTTGAGCAGCAGAGGGCAGGCTGAGTGCGGGGGGGCTCTGGCCGCTCTCAGAGACCAGGGGCCTTTCTGAGCTCATGTGAGCCCAGGGAGCTGCTGGGGTGGGACACGGGCCTGAGATACAGATGCCAGACTGAGTGTGGAGGGAGGGAGGGGGCAGAGAAATTCCAGGAGAAGACCCCCAGACCCTTAGCACTTGAATGTGAAGCTTGGATCCTCTCCAGACTGGAGCAAACGCAAACCGCCTGGGAGGAGGGGCAGCCGTCACGGATGGACGAGATGGCGGGGTGGCCAGCGGGTGGGTCCAGGTGTGGGGAAGGGGTGGCCAGAGGGGAGGGTGGGGAGCCGGCAGGTCTGAGGGGGAGGAAGGGGTGGCCAGCAGCCTGGTGTCCTGTGTGCTGTGTCTCTCCCTCCCCTGGGGCACCCTGGCCACTCCAAGAGGGGGTCTACCTTCCTGGACAACCACCCTCGGAGCCCAGAGGAGATGCAGGGTTTGCCCAGCACCCTGCAGATAGTCGCCAGTCCACTCAGGGGGAGCCCTGACGTCCCACCCCTTGCCCTGACCACTTCCTGCCTCCAAGGAGAGAGCACGGCTGCTTCCTGCAAGCCCCCTCCCCGCCTCAGCTGCTCCTCCTGTGAAGGGGGCTGAGTGCAGGGTCCTGCTCTGCTGGGTCGGTGGGTGTCAGGAGTAAGGTTGGACCGTTAGGACCCGGCTGGTCTTCAGAGGACTGTTTCTGTTGCCAGCACTCCCCGGGGGCACTGTGGGCTGGGCCTGGGTGGAGGGGTAGGGGGGGTCTGTAAGCATTGGTATAAATGAAAGGGAGAGAGTTTCTTCAGGAAACACTGACCGTGAACCTGCTCAGATCAGACATGTGAGCAGGAAGGCTCCTTAGAGGATGTGAGCAAGGGGGCTGGGGGGATGCAAACTCCCCAGAACAGCTGAGAGGGCGATTTTAGGGAAAGGAAGGCGTTAGATTATGGTCGCGCTCACGTGTGGCTTCAGGAAGACAGGCCGGTGACTGTATTTGCTGGTTTTCAACCCAAACCGCATCCCCCTCCCTACCACCCTTCTAGAACTTGGGCCACTGAGGAGGGTATATTTCCTAATGGAGCATTTTTCCAGCACCTTCTCTTGGCTGCGTCCTTCTACTCCAAGGGCCAGATAAAGGCAAGTGAAGGGTGTGACGGTCAGGTTACGAACAAGTCACCCCCTCCCGAGGATACCGGCAGAGCAAGCCATCACCTGACTGTGCTGGCCAGAACTTCCAAGAGAGTCTCGGCATTTATCCAATTGTTCTGATGCCCTCCACGCTGCTCTCATAGCTCGAGTTTGAGCAACGCTTAGTTTCCAGGCTTGGGCCTCTGACAATCAAGCAGATCAGACCTTGGGTGCAGAAATCCAGGATTCCAGATTCTTCTGCTAAGGAGAAGGAGGGATGGGGTGGCTGCGAGGCTGGGACTGTCTGGTCCCGTGGTTGGAGCGTTGGGGTCTGTCCCTGACCGCGGGGGATGGTTGCCTTCACACTTGCTGACGCCTGAAGACGGGGTCCCAGGCTGTCTGTCTCCCCGGCAGTGGAGGGGCTGCCCAGCGTTCCTGGCTGGGTTTTCAGGGAGACAGTCCATCAGGAGCAGGCGGGAGGAAAGAGATGATCATGACGCGGCAAAATAAAAAAAAAATAATAAAATGTTATTTATCACGGCTCCAGTGTCAGCAACCTGTTATTTTTATTGTTCTTCAGGATAATGGGATTTATTAAGGCCATTTATCCTCGAGTCACATGGAAAACGCACATATGACTGATGAGGAGGCGGGCCCGAGGATCCGGAACGCGCGAGACCCAGAAAATGGGTTGCAGAGCTCCTTTTCAAGTGAAGCTGTCTTTCAAAACTCGAAAGCGCTGCCCTTTCAAGAGAGCCCAGGCTGCTCCTGTGATGTGGCCGTGCAGCAGGAGCAGAAACTAAAACTGCTCAATTTGGGAAAATGCGAAAATTACACGACCTTGCTGAAATCCCAGACGCAAGATAAAACGAAAACAGCTGTGGCCACACAACCCCGGGTAGACCGTGGAGGGCCATTTATCTTGAGAGTCAAGGAGAGAATTACCTGCCGTCTTGACCCGCACGCGTCTGGGGAAGGGGATGGGGCCCACGCACCGTGCGCCAGCCGCTGGACTGTGGGCCCAAGGGGTGCCAAGGACGACTGCAGGCTGGGGTACAGCCGACCCCAGAAAGCAGGAAGCAGGTGGGCGCCTTGGGGGTTCATGCGGGAGAACTCGGCCTGATCCCAGGCCTGAGGGATCCCAGCATCCCATGATATGAGAGTCTGGCTTAGCTTCCTGGCTGCAGCCTCATGTGACGGGATGCACTCTGACTGCTGGCAGCCCAGGCAGCTCAAAATCTCTGAAAGGCTTCCTTAGGATGATAAATGGGTCGGCCCACACCCTCCTGCCTCAAACACACGCTGGAGTCAGACAGAAACGCAAAACCTAAATCTTGACGCGTCTTCCGGATGCAGGGCAGGTCTGCCCCATCCCACCCACCCTGTTTGGGGCTCCCCAGGCCACATGCCGGCAGGGGTGCGTGGGGACAAAGGACACCCCGGCGATGAGATTCCGGGGGACTTGGCACGCCTGCACAGGCCGATGCCGGCCGCCTTGAGTTACGGCTCTTGGACGGTTTGAGGACACCAGAGTCCTCCTGCAGATAAACCTCAAATCTCTCCGCGCCGAGACGGGAGGGACTTCCTGGAGCCCCTCTGGATGAACCCGTGGGGCTGCGTCTTCTCCCGGGAGAGCCCATCAGGTTGTCGGGAGTGGCCACTCTCTGCAGCCCAAGGCATCTTGGCTGGGGAGTTGGGGAGGGGTGTCCTAAGCCCCAATTAGAAGGAAAACACTGTCTGAGCGAAAAGGCAAGAGAACCAGGACTGGGCTCACTTTAATTAAATCGGACGCAAAGTTATTCTGCATCCAGGGAAGCAGGAGCCCGTTACATGGTGTGCGTTTCAACCCAAAGGCCAGGCCTCCAACATGAGAGGAGACCACAGGCCCCGACGTGCGGCCTGGGGTTTCCCGAGCTGTTCCTTCAGGACGTCCACACGGACGGGGGAGCCCAGACTCCAAATCGGCTGCTTTCCAGGATCCCGGTGCCTCCAACTCACCTCTCTTTACTTGGAGGGTGCTCCTAGGAGTGATTCCCTTTCTGCAGGGGCTCCGTCCAGGGTGCAGAGTACAGAGATCTGGGGTTCTGCCCCCCGCACCCGCCTGTCCCCATGAGCCTAGAAGCTGGTTCTGGGGGAGGTGGGAGTCGGGACCGGAGGCCAGACGGTGGTGATGCGCTCAGGGCGGCGCTGTGACAGCATCTGCCGTCGGCTTTAGAGCCATGCCAAAGTAACAGAGTCTGTGTCTTCTTTTCTGCTGGAGGTCGGAAGAGAGAGTCACAGTTTCTGAAAGTCCCAATGAAAGTTAAAGTTTCACAGAAATGTGCACAATTGTGTACACAGAAAATGCACATGATTCGACACTAACCATCTGTGTGCAATTCCAGGGGGGCACCCTAACCTCCTGACCTCACGTGGTGAGGCAGGTGGGCTGGGGTGCCCTCTGAAGGCTTCCTCTGCAGCACATACCCACCCCCCTCGTCACCGCTGGGATGCGGGTCCTTTTCTTGCAGGCCCTGCAGTCAGAGTTTTGAGCCAGAGAAGGACTGGCCTCAGGAGGACCCGGGGCTGACGTGGAGGGCCGTGTGGGGGGAGCAGGAGTGGCCCGGGAGGAGAGCTGGCTTACTGATGGTACCCACAATGGTCTCACTCAGAGGCTGCCTGGGGAGGGGCGGGTGCAGGCAGAGCCATTGGGGCTCCAAGTTCAGGACCCACCCTGGGAAGTCTGCCCCGCCCCCACCCTCATGCTTCCAACCACCCTCGACTCTCCAGGTTCCTGCCTGGCTGACCAGCCTGCAGGGTGGTTCTGGGCCACAGTCCCTCCTGCTGGCTGCTTTCCAGAGCGGCCCCTGAGTTGAGGGATCCAATCCAGGTGGGAGGGTCTCTGGTCGGCCCAACTGGTCCACAAGGCGGGAGGCACGTGGGGGTCTTAGAGGTCACAGTTCCTTTGACACTGAGATAAGCAGCATGGAGCGCGTGCTCCAGTCGTGGTGTCTTGGTGAGAAACCTTCAGAGCCTCCTAGGATCAACCCCAGTTTCTGGTTTCCATAAAGGACCTTGCCACTGACCCGATGAACATGAGTTGGAGCAAACTCCGGGAGAGGCCGAAGGACAGGGAAGCCTGGCGTGCTGCAGTCCGTGAGGCCGCAGAGTTAGACACGACTGGGCAACAAGAAGACACGTGATAATAAGTGTGCGGTCTTTGTCTATGCAGGAATTCACCCCTTCATGTACCTGGCACTCAGAATTCCCAGACTGTCCCCACCACACCCAAGACTGCTCCCTTTCGTGGTCCCCAGGACCAGAAACTGGATGGATTTTGTCCCACGGTTGGGTTGTCATGTGAAGAGAGGAGGGTTGGCAGGTGGGCCTAAGCTCAGCCACCAGCCCTCGAAAAGCCCGAGAGCCTTCTCCAGCTGGTCACTGGCCAAGTGGTCAGAGTTTTGAGCCAGAGAAGGACTGGCCTCAGGAGGACCCCAGGGCTGACCCAGAGGGCCGGGTGCCGGTGGCCCGGGAATAGCCCCCAACACAGGGGACTTCGGCTCTGTGGCCACAGGCACTGAATCCTGCCTATGTGCAGGCTGTGCTGGGAAGTGCGTGCTCCCCAGAGCCCCCAGAAGCGAAGCCAGCCTGTGCACAACTTGGCCGCAGCCCAGAGTCTGGCTGGTGCTGGTCGGCGATGCTCTGAGCTTCAGGTGGCTGTTTATGCATCCCCAGAAAACGGCTGCACCCCGCGATCATGGCAGCAGGTCCTGATTGCTGCAGAGCAGCGTGGGCGGCAGCGTGGACAGACCCCGGGGGCAGATCCCGCGTCCTTGCGCCTCCGCGAGCAGCTCTGGGGCTCAGCGCCCTCCGGGCAGCGCCTTTTCGGGGGCAGCTGTCAGCACGGCTCACTGGGCACTGACTTGGGGGTGGAGGGACCCCTCTGGGCCCTGGCGTCCTGAGCCATAAAATGGGACAGCGACAGGGTTGTGGGATGCACTGTCTGTGGAAAGGGCTTTAGGGCAAGACTCAGCTGTAATAAATGCTGCAGAACTTTTTTGAGTATTCTCTGCTTTTGCTCTTCCAGAAGTTTAAAAACAATTTTTCAAGTAAATTTAGGCTATTTTCTGTGAGGCTAAAATCTAATTTATGGACTAGTTTGGACAACTTTCTAATACAGAGGGTTTTCATCCAGAAAAATGGAAATCTCCCTAATAACTTAGGTGATCTTTATTATTCTTTCAGGGCTTCCCTGGTGGCTCAGTTGGTAAAGAATCTGCCTGCAATGCGGGAGACCTGGGTTCGATCCCTGGGTCAGGAAGATCACCTGGAAGAGGAAATGGCAACCCCCTCCAGTATTCTGCCTGGGAAATCCCATGGACATAGGAGCCCGGCAGGCTACAGTCCATGGGGTTGCAGTCGGACACGACCAAGAGACTGGATCACATCTTTCACGTCTCTGACATTTGCCTGTATTTTGCAGTTTTGTCATGAACTGGGGCTGGGATCTTTAACCCACTGTGATTTTACCTAATTATTGATGGCCAGCAGAAGAAGACTGTATTTTTACGCATGTATTTAGAGCTTGAACTTTCTTATGAATTTTAATCTTTTTTTTCCCTTTGACTTCCTTAATTTTTCCTGATATCTTAACATCAGAAACAAATATGTTTGGCCGATTATTGGCAATGCAGTAAATTTAATTTCATGTCTCAGGTAGGGTGAACTCAGGACACTTTTGAGACTGGAGCGGGTGGAATCAGGAGCGACACGTGTCTCCAGCACGGTCCTGGGTGGGCGTGTCTGGCCCCAGTGCTCTCCTGGATGGGCAGTGACGATGGTGGGCTGGGGTCATCGGATTGGGTGTTTTCTGATTTATGTCCACAGGGCTGCGTGTGTGATGAGGCACTGATCAAACAGCCGCACACTCAGGCATACACACACACGTGCATACACAGGGACAAGCACGCATACACGTGCACACACACCACACACACAGGGACACAGGGGCAGACATGCGTGCACATACGCACACACACACACAGAGGCACACACACACAGAAACACACAGGGCACACTTACAGACGCACAGTGACACACATAAAGATACAGAGGTAGGTATATAGATGATATTAAAGAACTATCTTCTAATGTTTTAATGTTTTCAAAAAGGTTTTTAAATTCAGCAGTGTTTGTAGAATGTTATCACTGTTTCCACACAGCTTCTACCTTTCACTCTACGCCCAGACCCTTTTTGTATCCCTGAAATAAATCTGCCCTGGGCACAGTATGATGTTCTTAAAGCTCGGGTTGGTTAGGTTGCTAATGCTGCTCTCAGAGTGTGTGTATCCCATTCTTAAGGAAAGGTGATAAATAGATGGGTGTGGGTGTGCTCTGTGCATGTGGATGTGCTGTGTGAAGGTGTGTGTGTGTGTGTGTGCGCTCTGTACATGTGTGTGTGCTGTGTGCGTGTGCAGGCATCTGTGTGTGCATGTGTGTGGACGTGCTCTGTGTGTGTATAGTGTGTGTGTGTGCTGTGTGTGTGCTCGTGCGTGTGTGTGTGTGGACGCGCTCTGTGCAGGTGTGTGTGGGGGGCATGGTTATGTGTGTGCGCGTGTGCGCGCTGTGTGTCTGTCAGCTGTCTGCGTTTGCGCCTGTCCTGGAAGCTTCAGCTGTCTTTCTCGCCGCGTGCTGAAACAGTCTGGTGTGCTGAGCAGAGCACGCGGCGCGGGTGGGTGGCCCCAGGCGTGAAGCCTTTCCCCCGCGGCTCTGACTTGTAGCCCACCGGCAGCCTTAGGAACGAGCGGCCCTGTGTTGATTCAGGACTTTCTGGGATGCAGGTCAGGCAGTGCCTGCTCCCCTGGTTCTGGAGGAGCGGTGTCCACAGAGGCGCTCGGAGAAAGTCGGCGGCTGGCTCCAGGACCCTCGGAGGAGGAGAGCCCGCAGAGGCTCCCGCCCGGGTCAGCGGTGAGCAGGCCAGAGGGCGCCAAGGGGTCGGGCCACTTCCTTTCTCTTGCAAGACGCATTTATAGATGTGGGTGGACCCAGGTGGACAGACCCCTCCCCGTTTATGGCTGTGGGTGGGCCCCAGGTGGACAGATTCCTCCCCTTTTACAGCTGTGGGTGGACCCAGGTGGACAGACTCCGCCCTGTTTATGGCTGTGGGTGGACCCCAGATGGACAGGACCCTCCCTGTTTACGGCTGTGGGTGGGTGGACCCGAGGTGGACATCAAGCAAAGCCTTTCCTCCCAGCTGTCCTGTAGAGCGTGGTCACTCCCAGATCTGACCTGTGACCCTGCTGAGGGTTTTCATCACCCAGGTTATTCCCGTTTAGTCAATGCCCATTCCATGACCCCTGGTGACCCCTGGAATCCTCCACCCCCTCTGCACCCATCGTCCTGAGTGGCGGCTGGCTCCTTCACGGAGCCCCAGCAGTCTCCACCATCCACCCGTGTCTCTATGCCGGCAGCGGGCACACCCGACTCCATCAGCCCCGTCCTTCCTGAGCAGGGCCGGGTCTTGAGTGCTCTGAATTCCTGGCCTGGAGCACCGTGCCCAGCAGTGGGGAAGTACAGCTCTGGGTCCGCCTTTCTGGGGATTCCAGGCAGGGCGGCCGGTGCAGGTGACCCTCTCTTGGGCTGTGTCTGCTACAGATCTCACCCGATCTGCTCCCAAGGGTAGGGGCATGATGAAGCAACAGCCCGTTGCCCCCATAACCCCAGATCGTGACGTTCAGGAGCTCAAAAACACACCCCGATTCCGGTACTGCTCTGAGGATCATTCTTATTAACTACACAGTGGTTATATAAACTCATATACATCAACAATTTATAAACTCCGAAGATCCAGTGGGTGCTTTAGGGATGTCAGAAAAAAATGGTATTTACAAGTCACACTCTACTCTAATTTATAGCGATTCACCCCCTGGGTTACTGGAATTGAATTGGAAAGGAAGAAGAGCGTTTCTAGAACCGCCATTTGCATATTTATTGGTGTTTATCAG
Organism: Bubalus kerabau; assembly: GCF_029407905.1. NCBI lineage: Eukaryota > Metazoa > Chordata > Mammalia > Artiodactyla > Bovidae > Bubalus > Bubalus kerabau. The sequence goes on from NC_073641.1 coordinate 71,423,856, forward strand.
CGGACCTGACGCTGGCCAGTCTTTCCTGCCCCACCCCCCCCAAGTCTGCCGAGCTCCTTGGGGATGCTCACCCACCCACTGCCCTGTGCCAGGCGCTCGACCAGGCCCAAGGTGGACTGGAGCCCGCACCTGCCCCCCCAGGGGTCTGCGTGTCCAGGCAGGAGGCGGGCCTTGGGGGTCCCTGTGCTGAGTGCCCCTTTGCTTTCTTCCCCTCTGAGCTGGGACCCGGTCATCTCCTGCCCCATGCTTCCCCGGGTAAGATCACACAGGGAGTCAACAGGGCTGCCTTCTGGGGTGGGACTGGGGGACCAGCAGGGTCTGGCCGGGCTAGACGCACTTCACGTCCTCAGAGATGTGAGTGCCCCTAAGGCCCTGGAGGCCTCGGTGCCTGACCAGCTCTCTGATGCTGTCCCCACGCCCATGTCATGGGTCAGAAAACCCCCAGAGGGGCTGCCTTTGCCCCCCCTCCTGTTAGTGCCCAGCCCTGGGCTGGACCCCTCTCTGAAGCCACGCAGGTTCCTCTCTTCTGATCACGCCTGGGAATGCCTCCTGAGGTCTTGATGGCCGGTGGGTTCAGGGAGCTGGGTGTGGCACACTTGCTTGTGACCACAGGCCTCCAGGTCCTCTCTGAGTGGAGCCAGAGACGCTTCCCAGATGAGGGTGGTGGTGACAGGGGAGCGCGGTGGGTGATGGGGGGGGGGCATCAGGGTGTGCACCTAGGGCCCTCTGGTAGGCGGGCTCAGCAGCGGGTGCTGTGGTCTGGTTGACCTGTCAGGTTGCAGCAGGTGCCAGCCAAGAGCCCCCTGAGGCTCCTCAGGACCCTGCAGGGCCCGTGTCTCAGTGCTGAAACAGCTGAAAGGTGGTCTCAGAGCAGGATTCTCTCCAGAGCGGATTCCCTCCAGAGTGGAGTGTCAAGGCTGGAGCCGGGCAGCCACCCCCCGAGGGCCAGGAGGAAGGAGCCCGCTCTGAGCTGATGCTGCTGTGCGACATCTGACCACGAGGAGGCTGGAGACCCCTGCGTCGGGGAGGAGCGTCGGTGCGGGAGCAGGGGACCCCATGCCTCTGAGCCACAGCCTCACGCGGCCACGTGTTAAGGGCTCTCGTCCAGAAGAGAAGGCGTCTACACACGTCTGCGATGCATGTACCATGCACTGCGGGGGAGCCGTCTCACCCCACAGCCCCCATCATCACACACAGAGCCCTCGGTGAGCAGCGGAGAGGATGTCACTGCCCAAGTTCCCGGGGAAGCCTCTTCCTCGTCCCTGGATGCCCAGAGCGAAGTGCGCAGGGGCTCCTCCAGCGCCTGATTTCTTGTGTCATGTTGATGTGGCTCATCACTTGGAATACTGCCCACTGTTAGAGACAAACGCTCCTGGGGTCGGTCCCTGGGTCAGAAAGACCCCCTGGAGGAGGGTAATGCAACTCCCCCCAGGATTCTTGCCTGGAGAATCCCATGGACCCAGGAGTCTGGTGGGCTACAGTCCATGGGGTCGCAAAGAGTTGGACACGACTGAGGGACTAGCACTGTCTTTGTTTTTTCTGATACACTAGGGAGGTGGATGAGAGTCTAGGGCTAGGGAGCCAGCTGTAGGGGAGAAACGCCCTGGGGCCACGGATCAATGAGGCCCCTGTGGCTCGGCCAAGATCCAGAGTGGGCTTTCTGTCTCAGAAGTTGGGGAGTCACTGGAAACGTCTGAGCCCCATTGTACTCACTGGTGAGAAGAGAGGTTTGGGTTCAATTAATATGAAGGTCCCTTCCAACTCGAACTTTCCAGGACTCTGGGGGATCTGATAAGGGATACCTACCCTCTTTGGCCTGGGGATAGGGTCCTGAGATGGAAACAGGTGGAAGCAAAGGAGAAAGGAGGTGGGCTCAGTGAGTTGGGGACTTTTCCTTCAAATACAGGAAGAGATTAAAGTTAAAATATATGCATTTTAATCTAATTAAGGTTCTAATTTGTTCAGTAGCGAGGCAGGAGGAAGCCCCTTAACAAGTTTGCTATCAAGGCACCCCCAGCCTGCCAGCCACCCCCTGGCTGGTCTCACTTCCCTCCTACCCAAGTGTTACTTACTTTCCAATTCACTTAAAAAAATTCCCAGTGTGAACAGAGCAGGCATGTGGACTTTTCACGGGAAGATGAAGCTGGTTTGGGGGAAAGTTTATTCTGACTTGGGGAAGTCCTTGTCCCCAATCACAGCTGGTTTGGAAAGTGTTCCCAGATCTTGGAAGGATCAACCATGAATTTTATTTTTTTCCGGCTATGTTATCAGTGAATTTCTTGTTTGATAGTCTAACTCAGCACCTGGGAAAACGTCGGTGGCAGCGTGGTCTCTGAATCCCAGGAAGGTTTCCCCACTGCTCTGCAAACCAGCACCCAGGGTTGAAGGCTTTCAACCAGGGTTTGATGCTTAAACTTTGCATAAAAATTTACCCTTGATCCACATGGGCATTTTGACCCTTTGAGGCTAGTTCTGGGGGTGGGCAGCAGCTGAACAGAGGAGAATTTGGGATTGCCTCAGTGCCGGCTCTGGAGACAACCGCCACCCCAGTAACAAGCAGGGTTCTTGCGGAGCTGACGGTCTCCACTCAGGGCTCCTGCCCTCCCCCCTCACCAACTGGGCATCGAGGGGAGCAGCCCGTGGCAAGGACTCGCTTGACTCCTGCTTTTGGTTTCCGGGTGGCGGCCGCAGAGATGGGCAGCACCTGGCCCTCCGAGTCCAGACTCCTTGCACTGTCTTTGCATCAGCGACTTGCCTTTAGGAGAGAGAGGGGGACTTACTAGCATACACAACCTGTAACGGGAACTCCAGGAGCCAGACCAAACCTGTGAGCACAGCCCCAGTGCAACCATCATCAATCACGGAAGACGTGCTTCTTAAAGAACTTCGAAATGTTTTCCTCTCAAGCCCATAGTCAGGAGTCGGTGAGCCGAACAAAGCCTGAGAAGTGAGGAGCTGGTTCGCTGTGGGCTTCCCGCGGGGCACCTGCCCCTCCGGGAGGTCTTTACTCTGCTCGATCCCTCAAGGAGATGCCTCTGTGACCTGGGCCTTCTGCATCAGCTCAGCCTTCACGAGAGCACCGCAAACGGGTTAGAAGAGGAATATATGTTGGTGTGGTTATCGCACGGTATTTAAATATTTCCTTGTGTTCTCCACCTTAGCATTTCTGGTAAAGTATATTACAAAGTACATTTGTTATGTGAATAAGCCTTTTTCTTTTTGGTAGGAAGAACCAATTCAGAGAGATTGTAGTAGCAACCGTTTTCTGCCGAGTCACTTCTGGCTGGCCCATCTTTCTTTGCTTGATCTGTGCGTAGAGCGCTGGGTGTTCCCCCCGGGTGCCTGTTTTCTTAATATCCTATAGAAACAGGAAAATACCTGTGTCTTTCCATCTCCTCATCCAGATTTCCTCTCATCTCATGAATGGTCCTGAACACATCTGAGAAGCCACCAGGAAAGGCCGTGCTCAGATAGCACAGACATTCACGATCCTTGTGGGAGCCATGCCCGCGCCTTCAGAGTGGACCTGCTCTGAGGACGAAGGGCTGTAGATGCCGAGTCCCAACTGGGAACCAAACTCAGTCATCACACCGTCTCTCAGAAGATAAGCCCTCCGTCATGAAGGATCCATTTCACTTGATCCCCACCGGGTTGGGAAACCTGTTTTGAAAAACTTTGCCACAGTTTTCTTTTTGACGGAACTTCCTTTAGTTAATTTTTGTCACATGCAGAATTTGGCTCCGATGGGCTGCACTCAGCCCCATTGTTTTCTTTGGCACCAAGCTCAGCCCATGGTGTGATGATACTTTGATCTGGCTGGAGATAGTGTAGAGGGACCAGGGGAAGCCAAGCTGGGAATGGCAAGGTCCGAGTGCCTGCTTCACCCACTGCTGAAAAGCACTGGAGGAGAGCACTGGGACCAGAGAAACGAACCAGTTCTCACAGAGAGCTGGAAGGTCTACTGAGATGCTGGGGTAAGGGTCTCTCCAGTCCCCCAACTCCCACCAGTTTTATGAAGTCTTTTGGCTTCCCTTGTGGCTCAGCTGGTAAAGAATCCACCTGCAATGCAGGATACTGGGTTCAGTCCCTGGGTTGATAGGATCCCCTGGAGAAGGGAAAGGCTACCCACTCCAGTATTGTGGCCTGGAGAATTCCATGGACTGTACGGTCCATGGGGTTCCCAAGAGTCAGACACGACTCAGCAACTTTCACTCACTGGCTTCCTTTGGGGGAAATTGGTCGGAATATTGTCTCACTGCTCATGGAAGCAAATAGAAGTCTCCCTGAGGCATCCATCATGTAGCAGAAACGAGGCAAATATTTTCCAACGAAACATAAACTCACTGCAGAATAGATAAAGTTCTGGTCTCGACTCGCAAAGGGCTTTATGTCAGTTCTCGCTAAAACTGGCCACGAAGGCCTACGGAGGAAGTGGAGCGGACTCTCCCTGGTGTCGTGATGACCAGACCTGTGACCTAGAATCCTGGCATCATCTCGCCAGGCCTCAGGAATGAGGATGTGGAGGTGGATGACCTAAGACACACCTGGCTGCTAAAAACCTTGACGACATCCAATTCCAGGATTCGTTAGCGATCATCCTGCTCACTTTTCTGGAGTTGCGGATGATGACCCACATGGGTCCCCTGGAAGCCATTGAACCTGTGGAGGAGTCCAGCATTTTCTCATGAATGGCCACCCACACTGGAAGCCTCAGCGCAGACTCGGGAGCACGAGGGCACTGGGGCTGGATCTTCAGGCAGGTTTCGTGGGGTGAGGGGGCAGGGACCACTCAGGGGTTGGGGGTGCTGCTAGGGCAGAGCAATCCCTCCCGGACCCCAGCATGGGCCACCACCTCTGAGGGCCTTGCCCTTTGGGTCTAGAGTTCTTGGGTTTCAGTTTGTGGAGGAGTGTTCCTCAGCTTCAGCTCGATCCACACATGGCCTTTGTGGTCCTTTGTGTTGGGGCTGCCCTCTGCATTATGGGATATTCAGCAGCATCCATGGCTTTGCCCAGGGCTTCCCTGTGCATTATGGGATATTCAGCAACATGCATGGCTTTGCCTGGGGCTTCCCCGGTGACTCAGTGGTAATCTGACTGCACTACAGGAGACCTGGGTTCGAGCCCTGGATCAGGAGGATCGCCTGGAGGAGGAAATGGCAACCCACTCCAATATTCTTGCCTGGAGAATCCCATAGACAGAGGAGCCTGGAGGACTGCAGTCCACAGGGTCACAGAGTCAGACACGATGGCTGAAGCAACTGAGCGCACACGATGGATTGGCCCTGCTGGGAGCTAGTAATAGAATGTCCCCAAACATTTTCCCTAAGGTCCCAAATCACCTCGATGTGAGAACCTCTGTGATAAACTGAAGGGGTCTCCATTTTCTCAAACGAGTCATCTATGAGTGGAAAAAAGTAGTCAGTATATGCAAAATTACTCTTAATTATACCCAAGGTGCTGACATTACAAAGACACTAACCAAGTCTCATTTCTCCCTGCTCTTATTTCTAGCTCTTACCCTGCCCTCTGCGTGTCTTCTTGCTCATGTGCTCAGTGCTGGCGATGACTTGTAGGAACTGTGCCAAACTAGTAGAGCTGTTTCAACAGACTGGTCGGGATTAAAAGAGACCAAGAGGATGAAAGGTGTCCCGGAAGAGTCAGCTTGGATGAGATGCTACTGTTTACAGGACCAAGTTAAGGTTTATGGAAAGGTACCCAGACAGGGCCCAAATTTGTGTGAACAGGGGATAATCTACTTCCTCCTGAACACAGGTGGACATGGCTGTTGGATGCAACTGGACCAGCTGCAGCCACAGTGAGCAGAGGCTGAGCTTGTGGCCAGAGCTGCTGAAGGGTGGAGGGGGAGTTCACCCCAGATGACTGGAGCTGGTACCCTAGAACCTGCAAGGCCTGCAGCAAAAGCGCCCTGATCGTACTGGATGGACTCTGAAGTCAAGCTTCAATATGAATGAGATTACAAGATATCCAGTATTCTTGCTTGCAGAATCCCACGGACAGAGGAGCCTGGTGGGCTACAGTCCACAGCGTTCCAAAGAGCTGGACATGACTGAAGCGACTGAGCATGCTTGTGTTTATGTGTTAGTCACTCAGTCATGTCTGACTCTTTGTGACCCCATGGACTGTAGCCCGCTAGGCTCCTCTCTCCATGGAATTCTCCAAAGCAAGAATACTGGAGTGGGTAGCCATGCCCTTCTCCAGGGGATCATCCCAGTCCGCAGATCAAACCCGTGTCTCCTGCATTGCTGGCAGATTCTTCACCATCTGCAAGCTTGAGAATAAAGGACAGCTCCTCCCACCTCCCTGGAGTCTTCCTTCCACAATAAGTATTCTCAACAGCCCAGTTTTTTACCTAGGATCAGTTTTTGGACTGATGTTTTCATGAGTGGCTTTTTCCTGGAAATGTACTGTTCGTGGTGAGAGTAACACACTGCAGTTTCACTCTCTCAGGAACTCAGGATGGTTTCTTGCCACCCAGTTTCGTCTCATTAGGTCCAAACTCCTTTCTGTTTGTAGGAGGTGAACCCTTTACCTGCCTGGGCTGCTGAGGACCTGGACACAGGGGATGGGGGTGCCTGGGAGCGGGGAGAAGGACTAGTGTGTGTTTGCTCCTAAAACATGGGGTGTCCACTGTGAGTCCAAGGAGAACACGGGTGTCACTGGGACACCCCCTTCCATAGGGACTTGCAGGCCAGGGCGAGCTTTCCCCAGGGGCTGGGAGGTGGCCGCCACCCTCTTCTGAGAAGAAGGAGCCCTCGCTGGGCACAGAGTCTGGCCTCCTTGCCTCCTTCCCAGATGAAAAGGCAAAGAAAGTGAAAGTGTTAGCTGCTCAGTTGTGTCCAGCTCTTTGCAACCCCATGGTCTGTCCATGGGATTCTCCAGGCAAGAATGCTGGAATGGGTTACCATGCCCTCCTGTAGGGGATCTTCCCAACCTAGGGGTGGAACCGGATCCACCGGCTTAGTAGAAGCTGTTCAGAGATGATCCCAGCCAACCTCTGTTTGCACCTGCCATTTGCTCTTCCAGGAGGAGTTGAGCTGGCACCTCCTGGGTGCCAGGCACTAGGCTGGGAAGGGCAGGGATGGGAACCCTGGGGAACAGCTGGCCCCACCCAAGGGGCTCCAAGCCAGATCACCCTCCTCGTCCACACCCAAGCTGCTTGCCCCTCCCCGGGATGGAGGTGACCTCTGGCACTATGACTGGGGGCCTGTGGGTAAACCCTCCTCATGCTGATCTTCCTAGGAACCCATTTGGGCTTATTCCCAGAAAAACAAGTGCACTTGAAGTTCCCTTTGGGAAAAAACACCAAATAAACAAAGCCTTAATGAAATGCCCTGGTTAGTAGTTAATGTCTATTTCAGCTGCTATACTAGAAGGAAGGAACTGAGGATATCCCGGACCTTTACTAATTAACTCCTGGGATCCAAGGTCCCGTCCTTAGTGAATAACTCGGGTGTTGCAGGCCTGGTGTCTGGCCAAGGCATCAGCAGTGGCAGAGACCACAGAGGGAGGACGTGTCTGGTGACTGAGAGCCGAGCTGGGACAAGACGGCTGACCACACCTCTGGGGTGGGCGTGGGGGCATGACTTCTCACTACAACAATCGACAATCAAAAGGAATGGGGGAAGGCGGCCAGAGAACAACTTTTGTCTCCTGGCAAGGATGCAAAATTATCTCACGGGTCTTAGTGACGGAAGGACACAGTGATGGAATCACGTTCCTGAAATTCTGCCACGTGGGCCAGGACGGGTGGATGCTCTGGGTGGGTGCAAGCTGGTCACCTCCACCTGGGGGGGGGTACCTGTGCAGGTGCCCTCTTCCCATGATCCTGCTCCATGCAGCCAGGCTCCCTTTGCCCACGCAAGTAAAAAGCAAGCTTCCCATGTGCCCTGGTTGCCTCACTAGATTCTGCCTGTTTGAATTTTTTTGCCCATTGGAGTATTTTTTCCTGAGTGAACAGCAGCTCCAGACAGCCATCTATGAAACTGAGTGAGGTTACTCAGTGTAAATGGATTGAACCTGATTTTTTTCTTTTTCTGATCAAAGCAAAACTCTTTTGAAGTTCAGCTATTTGATAGAAAGTGGCTTTTATAACAGGCTGATATAGGAGTTAATAGGACATAAAGATATTTTATTAAACTGTAAACCATTATTAATATTGCAGTTCTAACTTGAAAGAAATATGTGAAATGACACCAGAAATTAATTAGATTATTTCATCATTCTTTTACATTACAAACTTTGATACACTCACATAGATATATAGGTACATTGATAAAAGACACAAAGACAAACAGAATTTTAATGAGTGAGGAGCTTTTATCTACTAACACTTTGTGACTAATTTTTTCTGTTTATTCTGTCTATTGATTCCAGTTGAAACCTGCTGTTTTAATGTTGTTATTGAGATTCTCTCTGGGTTTTCTTCTAATTCTGGCATTGATATTACCTTGATCGGATTTAGTTTATTTGAATTGCCTGTAGGTTTCGGTCTCTGGAGTTTTCCTCTGCTTATAGACATGCAAAGATAAAACCTCTCTTTTTATCTAAAAATCCTTGAGAGACTCTGAAAGATACAGACGTTTGCTGAGAACATTAAAAAGCAAGAGACAACAATCAAAAGGAATGTACTTCTCACCCAGTTTCCTGGGGACTTCATTTTTTCACTCCCTGCATTTTCTGACACCCACTGACTTCTAATCTCCCCTTGGCTTTTGCCGATTGTGTTGGAGAAGCGGTTTGTAAGAGGTTCACAAGTGGCTCAACTTCTGGGACTTTGGCTTGGAAGTGGCTGATTTTTGCAGGAGGAGTTTATCTGTAAAGGGTGCAAAGTCTTTGGCCAGGATGTGTGTTTCCTTACCAAAGAAGGCAGCCAACTCTGTATTTACTTGAGCCGTTGGAAACTGCCATTTTTTTCATGGGTCAAAGAGGGCCAAATGTAGGCCAGTTCATGTGGCTGAATCTAATGGTAATGACTGTCATTCAAAATGGGAAATGGGTAATTGTTCAATCACTTTGAAAAATGAGAGACTGCCCGCGTTAATCGATTACAAATAGAAGGACAGAATTTTTGTCAGAGCATGGACTAAATCCGAGTGGTACCGTTGAACCATTTTCTTAATTTAATTACTTCTACGCAAAATATGCTAAACCCCCCTGAGAAAGAAACGAGAGTTGAGTTCACAGAGCAGCATTCCTGGTGCTACTGTACCGATCAGTAGCTCCTTGGTTACAGTGTCTGCTGTTCATCTTCGCTTTTCCCTGGCTCCCACTTGGGGATTTTCTAGCTCCCTCTGTACTCTTCAGGCCTGACTTATTTCAAAAGACTGTGTTCTTTTGTGTCCTCCTACTTTTCGCCTTTGTTTTTGCAGCTTTGCCTTGAATCATATTGAAAACTGAAATGTTAATTTGAACTCTTCAAGGTGTGAATACAGCCACTCGGAGAGGGTGGGGTCATTAATAATCTTTCTGTATTTCTGATACCATCCATCAGTCAGCTCCTCTTTTCTGCAACTGTTGGGGGCCTTGAAACTGGGCGCCTGGCGTGCCTGGAATGTGCTGAAGGAGGTGGGGGGCCTCTTCCCCTGGAAAGGTTGTAGGTACAGCGAAGAGAGGAGGAGACGGGCAGGGGTCAGAGCACCCGCTTCCCCCTCGATGTGCCCATCACACTCTGTTTACTGGGTAAACTTTGGGGCTCATCCCATCTCCTGTCAGTGACTCATCTTGATAAGCTCTTCTGTAAACCATTCGCTCTCATGCCAGGGGAGCCTTGCCTGCCATGGCCTTATCTGTAGTAGGACCTCACTCACCCAGGAAGAGGAAGGGGAGCCCCACATGTATTGCCTTCTCTAGGCCAACCCTACGTGGACCTAAGCATCAAAGCATGAACAAGAATGAGCCCATTGGAGGAAGCTCCTCCCACATTTTTAGATAACTTTATGTTTCCTTAAAAATAGCAGACTCAACATAACCTAGAACTCCCCTGAGGAGTCACTCTGGTGGTGTGGCACCTTCCCTGTACTGGCTGTGGCTGGGGGTGATGTTCTCGGCACCTTGAGACAGGCAAACTTATCAGACCCTCCTAATAACCAGTCTGTGCAACCAAGCTGTTAGCGTCAGTCCATGTAGTCTTCCCTGCCTCGGCCTTGTGGTCTCCAGCAAAAGAACATCCATGGTCAAAACCATGTCCACTTGTGTGGGGACCAGCAGAGGAGCCCAGCACAGGTACCCCATGTGGAGTGCTCCAAGTCCAGGAAGGCACTCACCTTCATACTATTGGAGTGGCTCCTGATGCATCAGTAATAGGATAACTGTTGAATCACTGACCACCTGCTGGTTCGTGCAATTCCGGTCCGGGTCTGAGTCTCCGTAACCTATAGCCGTCATCATTGCATCGCGCCTTCACTTATGTCCTTATCTGTCTCCCGAATTCAGTGCCCAGATGAAGTCTGTCTTGAGAGTTGAAAAGGAGGCCCTTGTTCATGATGCTCTCCCGGGAGCTGGTCATCTCACTTTGGACCTGGGGTCACTATGTAGAGCCGAAAATGGTGCCCTTTCTGTAGAAAGAATATTCTTGATACAACAGCAGGAGAAGATTGTATATCGGGAGCAATCCAGAAACTATGACGTCTGAATGTAAAGTCAAGTGCAAGGATGGTTAGATAGAGGCCAGGGTAATCTCTGGAGACCATATTAATCCTTAGGAGATCAGGTGACCCGCAGGAGAGTGGATTAATTACTGGAGAGCGGGTTAACCACGGGGGAGAAGCGAGCTTACGAGGGAGGCAGGGCTGTGTCAACCTTTTCCACGTGTGCTCGTCTGCCCGCAGGGGTCAGAGCCATCTGCTCTCTCAGCCTCACATGAGGGGGGCCTATCGGTCAAGTGCTGGGCCAGGGCTTCTGAGGTTGCAGAGAGGACCCTGGACGGCGCCCAGAGCTGTGGGGGCAGTGGGTGGAAGGCGGTGCTCCTGCAGCTGTTGCCGGAGGACCTGGGCTCCTGGGAGTCGGAAGTCCTCTCTCCCGCAGCTCGGTGATTCCGGAGTCATGGCTACCTCTGCCTCCGAGAACCAGCGATGTGGATGGTGGACAGAAGACCTTTCTAAGTCTCCAGGCGGCTTCTCAAGGACCAAGCAGACGATGACTTTAGGCACGTGCATTAACGATGCAATGGCAACTAAAATGTGCTCTCTTTCACCGGTCTTGGCCTGGGCTGTGGTCTTCACCATCCAGGCTCAGTGAGGTGGGGGTCCTTGTCTGAAGCCCAAGCTTCGCTAAATGGTGGGGTGACGCACCCATCTATGGGGAGACTGGATTTCCCATTTCCTGCCTCAGACAGAAGATCTTTTGTCATCATGTGAAGCCTACCTCAAACAGTTATGTGCAGCTTCTAACCATTTTTATTGTCTACTGTATCTTAAAATCAGTGCCACACGTTCAAAATGCAATGAAATCAATTTACTTATAGGTTTGTGTTCTTTGCTACAAATTACTTCTTCTTCAAATACGGCTTGCTGTTTAATAAAACCACTCTGAAAGTGTCATTCAGAATCAGCCTTATAGAAGTGTGCATCACATATGCAATATTTAAAAGTGCAGAGTAAACGCAAGGGCCTCCATAATTAATGCAGCCAGCATCATGAATTCCGTGATTCCAAGGACTTCTAAGGCCCTGAATGCTGGACCGCACTCTCCGTATGTTCTATATCTCTGTGTCACCTTCTGAAGCAGTAGGTACACTGCACTGTCTGTCTGTCTGTCTGTCTTCTGCATTCCCTGTGTGGGGCTGCAGTCCTGAAAAGAAGCCCCAAGCTACTCACACCCGCCCTGAAGAGGCTGCCCCAGCCCCGCCCACTCCCGTGGGATGCTGTGTGCTACCTGAGTGTGTGGGGACTGGGGTCCATTTTGCATGTGAATACCTATGGAGCAAAGGTCTGGCCTCAGGAGCCAGCATGGAAGTTTCCAGACCCTCAAGTAGTGACAGTCAGTAACAGCAGCTTAGGACTCCGTGCAGAGTCTGCCTGGTGGTGGGTTGCCTGATCACGGTGAGCCTTGGGCTGGAAAGCAGGCCTGAAGCATCATGACTCGGGGGTGACCAGGGGATGCTTGGATTGAGGGCACTGTGTCAGGTGGGGAAGGCAGCATTGTGCTAGGGTCTATCCTGCCTCTCACAGGAATTGTGGCTGTTCTTCAGTCTCTAAGCTGTGTCCGGCTCTTGACTCCTTGTGACCCCACAGACTGCAGCACGCCAGGCCTCCGTGTCCATCACCATCTCCGGGAGCTCACTCAAACTCATGTCCATTGAGTCAGTGATGCCATCCAACCATCTCATCCTCTGCCATCTCCTTCTCCTTTTGCTCTCAATCTTGCCCAGCATTAGGGTCTTTTCAGTGGGTTGGATCTTCACATCAGGTGGCCAAAGGATTGGAGCCTCAGCTTCAGCATCAGTCCTTCCAGTGAATATTCAGGGTTGATTTCCTTTAGGATTCGCTGGTTTGATCTCCTTGAGAGGACACTGAAATTTTCGACAAAGAGTCACTTGCACAGCTCATAGGAAGAGTTTGAGAAAAGAGAGCATTAGGATTCTTTAAAGGGACATGGAGGAAGAAAAAGGAACACTCTCACCAGAATGCCTGTGTATACCCGCCTCCCTCAAACCCTGCAATCCTGCTACTGAAACACATGCAGCTTTTGGCAAACAAAAGAAAAGAAAATGTTAGCTTCTGAAATTCTCATTTCAATCCCACAAGCCACACACAGCTCCAAGGATAGCTGCAATGAAGACCTGGTACGTTGATAAGTGTTTTAGTCTCTCAGTCATATCCAATTCTTTGCAATCCCATGGACTGCAGCCCGCCAGGCTCCTCTGTTCATGGGATTCTCCAGGCAAGAGTACTGGAGTGGGGTGCCATTTCCTCTTCTGGGGGATCTTCCCCACCCAGGGACTGAACCCAGGTCTGCTGCACTGGCAGGCAGATTCTTCACTATCTGAGCCACCAAGGATGTTCCCATGCCAGAAAAAATCGTTAAGTGTAGACAGTGCTGGCATTTACTCGGATAAAAGATTTGGAGGATATAGAGACTAATATTCATGAAAACGACATGAAATTTCCTTATCTGTCATGAAAGAGGGAGATCCCGGAACAGCCCCGGAACATTTGTGAAACCCCACCTGGTGGGTGTGCGTCTCATAAGATGGGAGCAGAGGCTGCTACGCTGGAGTGGTGGACAGCGGGTTCTCCCCACGGTCAAGGGAAGGCCGCTGATAGTGAGGTCGGAAGTGTGAGACACCGAGAAGTCCTTGCAGTCAGTGGAATCTTCACTTCAGTTCAGTCACTCAGTCGTGTCCGACTCTTTGCAACCCCATGAATCACAGCACACTGGGCCTCCCTGTCCATCACCAACTCCAGGAGTTCACTCAAACTCACGTCCATCGAGTCAGTGATGCCATCCAGCCATCTCATCCTCTGTCATCCCCTTCTCCTCCTGCCTCCAATCCCTCCCAGCATCAGAGTCTTTTCCAATGAGTCAACTCTTCCCATGCGGTAGCCGAAGTACTGGAGTTTCAGCTTTAGCATCATTCCTTCCAAAGAAATCCCAGGGCTGATCTCCTTCAGAATGGACTGGTTGGATCTCCTTGCAGTCCAAGGGACTCTCAAGAGTCTTCTCCAGCACCACAGTTCAAAAGCATCAATTCTTCGGCCCTCAGCTTTCTTCACAGTCCAACTCTCACATCCATACATGACCACAGGAAAAACCATAGCCTTGACTAGACGGACCTTTGTTGGCAAAGTAATGTCTCTGCTTTTGAATATGCTATCTAGGTTGGTCATAACTTTCCTTCCAAGGAGTAAGTGTCTTTTAATTTCATGGCTGCAGTCACCATCTGCAGCGATTTTGGAGCCCAGAAAAATAAAGTCTGACACTGTTTCCACTGTTTCCCCATCTATTTCCCATGAAGTGATGGGACTAGATGCCACGATCTTCGTTTTCTGAATGTTGAGTTTTAAGCCAACTTTTTCACTCTCCTCCTTCACCTTCATCAAGAGGCTTTTTAGTTCCTCTTCACTTTCTGCCATAAGGGTGGTGTCATCTGCATATATGAGGTTATTGATATTTCTCCGGCAATCTTGATTCCAGTTTGTGTTTCTTCCAGTCCAGCATTTCTCATGATGTACTCTGCATAGAAGTTAAATAAGCAGGGTGACAATATACAGCCTTGACGTACTCCTTTTCCTATTTGGAATCAGTCTGTTGTTCCATGTCCAGTTCTAACTGTTGCTTCCTGACCTGCATACAAATTTCCCACGAGGCAGGTCAGGTGGTCTGGTATTCCCATCTCTTTCAGAATTTTCCACAGTTTATTGTGATCCACACAGTCAAAGGCTTTGGCATAGTCAATAAAGCAGAAATAGATGTTTTTCTGGAACTCTCTTGCTTTTTCGATGATCCAGCGGATGTTGGCAATTTGGTCTCTGGTTCTTCTGCCTTTTCTAAAACCAGCTTGAACATCTGGAAGTTCACAGTTCACGTATTGCTGAAGCCTGGCTTGGAGAATTTTGAGCATTACTTTCTTAGCATGTGAGATGAGTGCAATTGTGTGATAGATTGAGCATTCTTTGGCATTGCCTTTCTTTGGGATTGGAATGAAAACTGATCTTTTCCAGTCCTGGGGCCACTGCTGAGTTTTCCAAATTTGCTGGCATATTGAGTACAACACTCACAGCATCATCTTTCAGGATTTGAAATAGCTCCACTAGAATTCCATCACCTCCGCTAGCTTTGTTCATAGTGATACTTCCACTTGACTTCACATTCCAGGATGTCTGGTTCTAGGTGAGTGATCACACCATCGTGATTATCTGGGTCATGAAGATCTTTTTTGTACAGTTCTTTGTGTATTCTTGCCACCTCTTCTTAATATCTTCTGCTTCTGTTAGGTCCATATCATTTCTGTCCTTTATTGAGCCCATCTTTGCATGAAATGTTCCCTTGGTATCTCTGATTTTCTTGAAGAGATCTCTAGTCTTTCCCATTTTGTTGTCTTCCTCTATTTCTTTGCATTGATCACTGAGGAAGGCTTTCTTATCTCTTCTTGCTATTCTTTGGAACTCTGCATTCAGATGCTTATATCTTTCCTTTTCTCCTTTGCTTTTCACTTCTCTTCTTTTCACAACTACTTGTAAGGCCTCCCCAGACAGCATTTTGCTTTTTTGCATTTCTTTTCCATGGGGATGGTCTTGATCCGTGTCTCCTGTGCAATGTCACGAACCTCAGTCCATAGTTCATCAGGCACTCTATCTATCAGATCTAGTCCCTTAAATGTATTTCTCACTTCCACTGTATAATCATAAGGGATTTGATTTAGGTCATACCTGAACGGGACAAATGAACGAGTAACGCTTCGTGGAGGTTAATGGATTCTCACACTAGAGAGTGCCTCCCACTGTCTGATTGCACTCTGCAGCTGGTCCTTGTGAGAGGGTCTGATGTATCTCAGATTAGATGCTCACATTTATACACACTTGGCCAATTTCCCCTGCGTGTGTGATGACATCCCAGAGTCCTGCCAAAAGGAGAGGAAGATGCACGCTCACCTGTCACCTTTAGGAAAGTCATCAGTGCGTCTGTGGCCGCTGTGCGTGTGGATCAGGGTGGGGGGGGGGGTTACAGTGGGAACATGGCCCCGATGAGCCAACCCCAGGCTTTCATGCGGCACTGCAGAGACAGCAGTCTCTCTATGATCAGGATCAGTTGAAATCAACTCAGATTGAAATCATAACTTTTTAAGAAGATGAAAAAGGCCAACAAGGCCCCTCCCTGTGTTCTGTGATTGGCCTTTATGGGCCCCTCATTCTGGGAGTGTAACGGGGGAGTCTGGCGAGCTGTTAGACCCTCTCCTCCTGTGTCTGAGTATGTAACTGTATGCACATGTGTTGCACGCGAGTGTGTGCACCTCCAACAGAGGCATCGGCTGTCCCGCGTCCGTCCTGCCTGCGCCTCTGCCCCGCGGCCGCGCGCTGGCCCCACGTGCTGTCCCGCGTCCGTCCTGCCTGCGCCTCTGCCCCGCGGCCGCGCGCTGGCCCCACGTGCTGTCCCGCGTCCGTCCTGCCTGCGCCTCTGCCCCGCGGCCGCGCGCTGGCCCCACGTGCTGTCCCGCGTCCGTCCTGCCTGCGCCTCTGCCCCGCATGCTGCTGCAGCTGTCTGTTCTTTGTGAGTAAAACATGTCTGCATTTCTCAAATGTATTTTGCATTCACATGTTTTTCATGATGAAATTAAAGTTGGTAGATCTTTTATGTGTAAATATTATTGCTCTGCGCAGAAACCATTAGAGCTGCCTTTGAAAATAGAAATATATGCAAAAATACTATTAATTTCTTCTCTGATCATTTTATGTTTCCCAAAGCATCACCACCGTCCAGCATTAGACGTGACTTCTCCGTCAGAGAAGGACCTTTCTCCTTTAAGGCTTTGTTGCATGCTGTGTGGTTTTTGGAGCCCAGGGTCCTGAAGATCATTGGGTAGGCCCTGCCTGGGCAGGTCACATGGTCTCACAGCGCAGACGGGCTGGGAGGGGCTCTCACTTTCCAGAGTCTCCGCTCAGATCTCAGTGGCCCATGGCTCCACACGCATTGGCCTACTCCATGGCTGACTTGTCTAAGACAGGAGTATCTGTTGTTGTCTCATGAAGGTGAAGTGGACCTAGAACCACTATTTCCTTAGAGGAAGGAAACGTTCTTGTGAACCCAGAGTGGAAGACTTTCCCGTGAACCCAGAGTGGAAGACTTTCCCAGCGAGGGGCAGGGCTTCGGGTCATCCAGCCGCACCCGTGTGGAGGGCCCCTCTGTCCGCCACCCAGTGCTAGCCTCCAGGTCGTTGTGGCCTGCTCAGGCTGGGGACAGAGCTCCTCGTGAGTCCCTTTGTGTTCCCAGCCCAGTGTGCCAGGTAGACAGCCCTTGTCTACTGATGGGGTCTGGAGACCCACAGATGTGTGAACTTTTGGCGAAGAGAAACTCTTCCACAAACAGCCCAGAAAAGGATGAGCCCCTGACGCTGCTGGTCCTCAGAGGGGGTGGAGGCGGGGTCTATGCCAGAACCTCCCATCCCGGGGCCTGCCTCTCTCCTGGCACATCTGCGGTGCTCCGACGAGGTGATTGGTTTGAAACCACATTGACGAGGTGATTGGTTTGAAACAGAAGTACAATTCCTCTTTTAAAAAAAAAAATTATTTTATACTGGCTAATCCGCCTGCAATGCAGGAAACCTGGGTTCAATCCCTGGGTTGAGAAGATTCCCTGGAGGAGGGCATGGCAACCCACTTGAGTATTCTTGCCTGGAGAATGCTATGGCAGAGGAGCCTGTTGGGCTACAGTCCACGGGGTTGCAAGGAACCTGATACGGCTGAGCTACCAAGCGCAGCAGAGGATAGCACATAGTCAGTTCACAGTGTTGTGTGAATTTCAGATGTACAGCAAGGTAACTCTTATTCATACGTATGTATCTATTTTTTCATAAAAGTGAAAGTTAGTCACTCAGTCATGTTGGACTCTTGGAGACCTCCATGGACTGTAGCCCGCCACGCTCCTCCATCCACAGGATTCTCCAGGCAAGAATACTGGAGTGGGTAGACATTCCCTTCTCCAGGGGGATCTTTCCAAGGCGGGAATCAAACCCAGGTCTCCAGCATTGCAGGCAGATTCTTTACCACCTGTCACCAGGGAAGCATAATTCTTTCATAAATCCTCCTTTAATGAATAACCTGCTTGGCAAAGTCCACCATTATTTTCAGCATTCCTGTAAACGTCTTTTTTTTATTGGGCCCTGGAGGGGTATCAGCTACTGCGTCTCAAAGACAGCGCTGTGCACCCCGCTGCAGGCTGGCCTGCCTCACCCCTTTCCTTTTAGGACATTTCCCTCTTCAAGGTGGATCCCAGTGCCCACAGTGGCATTTGCTTGCCCAGCTCTGCCTGGAGAGGCAGCGTTGAGTTTGGCATTCCTGTCACTGCGGCCGAGGTCATATCTGTTAGTGCTGGAGGTTGTTAGGCCATTATCAGCTGCTGAGGCCTCTCCAGCTGCGAGACTAATTTGGATTCAGGGAGGAAATATGGCCTGAAGTCCTTTGGCCATCCACCAGCAGGCCGACGGCGCGGGCGTCTGGGAGCTCCTGGCCGGCACGCCCTCACCCCGCCCCGATGACCAAACCGGATGAGGCGAAACCCTGGCAGAACCCCGATGCTGGCCCCAAGAAAAACGGCCATGCCTTTAACACTCAATAACCAATTTACAGGGCGAAATTTTAAGTTTAAATTAGACATGTGTGAACAGTACATCATGTCATTTATAATTCATGATGAATAGTAAATTATTCTAATGGACTTTCCCGTGCTATTTATATTCGAACTCTCCAGGCTGGGAGGGTGGAAGCAGAATCCTAGTGAGGCTGTTGATGACATTCTGGATTACCATGGGTGCTGTCCTTTCTGTGGTACAGACTCTCCAGAAACGAAGACAGAATCTGTGGAGGAAGGATGGAATGGGAAGCATCTGTTCTCCTCTTTTTCCCCCAGAATGTACTTTAACCGTTCTACTCTTCTACTGGAGAAACTAAAGGGAGATATGTGAGATCTGGGAAAATGGGGGAAGGGTCTTATGACTCAGAGGGTCCCCAGTCGTTAGCTGCTCTGAGCCATGTCCCCCCTCCTTTGATGAGCAGAGCTGGCTTTGAAATCAAAGACCCCTAAGAAGGAGATGCAGGGAAGACTGTGTGGGGAGCCAAGCTGGGAGGGGACCCTCCGCCCCCAGTCTTAGCCTCATCTGGGAGGAAATGGCCCTGATGAGCAGATTCGGTGCATCTCGACTACAAGGAACAGTGCAGAGCCCATTCATCTCAGGCAGGACCAAGGCTTTCCTGGTGGCTCAGATAGTAAGGAATCTGCCTGCAATGCAGGAGACCCAGGTTAGATCCTTGGGTTGGGAAGATCCCCTGAGAAGGGAATGGTCACCCACTCCAGTACTCTTGCCTGGAGAATTCCATGGACAGAGAAGTCTGGCCAGGCTACAGTCTATGGGGTTGCAGAGAGTCAGACACGACTGAATGACTAACACTTTCACTTTTCATGCCTCAGAGTACTTGCAATCTTAACCCACATGGAGAAAGGAAAAAATCCCAGAATTTAGACCCTAGTCTAGTCCCAGGAGTTGAGTTTGGGTAATTTACAACAGAAACGGTAAGTTCTGAATTCAGATCTCTGCTCCTCGAACAAAGCAACCTTTCCATAAGTGACTTGAACTAGCTACCTGGTGGAATTATATAAGGACGTTTAAACACAGACTTTCCAAGAACCTTGAGACCTAAGGCTTAGGAGAAAAAGCAAAGCCACTGTGAAGAGTGTTCAGGCACCAGCAGCCTTGCTGACCTCACTGTCCAGGAGAAGAGGTGAAGCTCAAAGTCCAGAGGCTTCTCGGGGCTTGACCAGCCAGGGCTCCTCTTCCCAGACAGGGTCTGACTCCCAGCCTGGGATGTTGTCCAGTGCTCCGGACTGCAGTACCCTTCCTTTCATTGTTCATCAAAGCTGTCAACTCCTGCCTCCCCTCCCGATTGTTTCAACGCAGTCTTGTTTCCTGTAGGAGTGCAGTGTGGGTTCAGATTTCTTCCCAGCTTGAGAAGGAGGAGGTTCTAGCTTCCCGGATTTTGACTGGCGATGGTTGAGCAGAGGACGGGTGACTTGTACTCATCTCTGGGTGGGGAAGCTCACTGTGGCACCTGACTCAGGTCTGCCCCCGTTTCCCTGCCGTCAGGCCACGTACTTTTCCCTCGTTTCCCAGCACGGAACAGACCCTGCAATCGGCGTCTTGCCTGCCTTATGTCTCCACCAGAAAACCACTGCTCCTTTGAAAAGCAGACTCTCCATGGCTCATACACAGGCCTTATTTTTCTCCTTTACTCTTTCCCGTCTTTTCCTTCGTCCCTTCATTGAGTCACTCCTATCGCTTCCGCTCACAATTCCCAGGTGGGTACTGCTCCATCCACCTCTCCCTCCTCACCCTCTCCATTTCCCACCCACACCTTTAGGGAACACTTGGACCGATGGAGCAGAACCGACCTTTTCTTGAGTTTCTTTAAAAGCCTCGTTTGTTTTTTGGGCTGACCACACTCAGGATCCCGTGCACAGTAGAGGTGTATTTGCAAGAAATGGCTCCCATGGAGGGTCCCTGCCTTCCTTCAGGGGTGAGGGTCAGCAGATGGGCGGGCAGACTGGATCCACCTCATCCACACACCTGGCAGGGGCCCAGGCGGCTTCATCCTCCGTGTTGTAATGCAAGCTCAACTCTTTTTTTAATTTTTTTAAAAAACATGAATGATCCCACACCTGTTGTGTGTGTTTTTTTTTTACCTAATAAATATTTTTTTTCCTTCTGGTCTTTCTAAGCTTTGTTGTTGTTGTTCAGTCGCTCAGTTGTGTCCGACTCTTTGCAACCCCATCGACTGCAGTAGGCCAGGCCTCCCTGTCCATCACCAACTCCAGGACCTTGCCCAAACTCATGTCCATTGAGTTGGTGATGCCATCCAACCATCTCATCCTCTGTCGTCCCTTTCTCCTCTGCCTTCAATCTCTCCCAGCATCAGGGTCTTTTCTAAGGAGTCAGTTCTTCACATCAGGTGGCCAAAGGATTGGAGCTTCAGTTTCAGCATCAGTCCTTTCAGTGAATATTCAGGACTGATTTCCTTTAGGATTGACTGATTTGATCTCCTTTCAGTCCAAGGGACTCTCAAGAGTCTTCTCCAACACCACAGTTCAAAAGCATCAATTCGTCAGTGCTCAGCTTTCTTTATGGTCCAACTCTTGCATCCATACATGACTACTGGAAAAATCATAGCTTTGACTAAACGGAGATTTGTTGGCAAAGTAATGTCTCTGCTTTTTAATATGCTGTCTAGGTTAGTCATAGGGCTTCCTTGATAGCTCAGTTGGTAAAGAATCTGCCTGCAATGCAGGAGATCTGGTTTCGATCCCTGGGTTGGGAAGATCACCTGGAGAAGGGAAAGGTTACCCACTCCAGTATTCTGGCCTGGAGAATTCCATGGACTTTATAGTCCATGGGGTCACAAAGAGTTGAACATGACTGAGTGACTTCCACTTTTCACTAGGTTGGTCATAGCTTTTCTTCCAAGGAGTAAGCATCTTTTAATTTCATGGCTACAGTCACCATCTGCACTGATTTTGGAGCCTAAGAAAATAAAGTGTGTCACTGTTTCCATTGCTTTCCCATCTATTTGCCATGAAGTGTTAGGACCAGATACCATGATCTTAGTTTTTTGAATGTTAAGATTTAGGCCAGTTTTTTCACTCTCCTCTTTTACTTTCATCAAGAGGTTCTTTAGTTCCTCTTTGATTTCTGCTATAAGGGTGGTGTCATCTGCATATCTGAGGTTATTGTTATTTCTCCCAGCAATCTTGATTCCAGCTTGTGCTTCATCCAACCCAGTGTTTCTCATGATGTACTCTGCATATCAGTTAAATAAGCAGGGTGACAATATATAGCCTTGACATACTCCTTTCCCAATTTGAAACCAGTCCTTTGTTCCATGTCTGGTTCTAACTGTTGTGTCTTGACATGCATACAAATTTCTCAGGAGGCAGGTAAGTTGGTCTGGTATTCCCATCTCTTAAAGAATTTTCCACAATTTGCTGTGACCCACAGAGTCAAAGGCCTTGGCATAGTCAATGAAGCAGAAGTAAATGTTTTTCTGGAACTCTCTTGCTTTTTCGATGATCCAATGAATGTTGGCAATTTGATCTCTGGTTCTTCTGCCTTTTCTAAATCTAGCTTGAACATCTGGAAGTTCTCGATTCACATACTGTTGAAGCCTGGCTTGGAGAATTTTGAGCATTACTTTCCTAGCATGTGAGATGAATGCAATTGTGTGGTAGTTTGAACACTTTTGGCATTGCCTTTCTTTGGGATTGGAATGAAAATTGACCTTTTCCAGTCCTGTGGCCACTGCTGAGTTTTCCAAATTTGCTGGTATATTGAGTGCAGCACTTTTACAGCATCATCTTTTAGGATTTGAAATAGCTCAGCTGGAATTCCATCACCTCCACAGCTTTGTTCATAGTGATGCTTTCTAAGGCCCACTTGACATCGCATTTTAGGATGTCTGGCTCTAGGTGAGTGATCACACCATCGTGGTTATCTGGATCATGAAGATCTTTTTGTATAGTTCTTCTGTGTATTCTTGCCTCCTTTTCTTAATATCTTCTGTGTCTATTAGGTCTATACCATTTCTGTTCTTCACTGTACCCATCTTTACAGAAATTGTTCCCTTGGTATCTCTAATTTTTGTGACAAGATCTCTAGTCTTTCCCATTCTATTGTTTTCCTCTATTTATTTGAATCCATCATATCAGTGCATTCTCCTGGCAAAACTGTTAGCCTTTGCCCTACTTCATTTTGTACTTCAAAGCTGACTTGCCTGTTACTTCACATATCTCTTGACTTTAGTTTTGCATTCCAGTCCCCTACAATGAAAAGACATCTTTTTTTGGTCTTAGTTCTAGAAGGTCTTGTAGGGCATCATAGAACTGTTCAAGACTGTTCAGCTTCTTTGGCATTAGTGGTTGGGGCATAGACTTGGATTACTGTGATATTGAATGCTTTGCCTTGGTAACAAACAGAGATCATTCTGTCATTTTTCAGATAGCACCCAAGTACTGCATTTTGCACTCTTTCATTGACTATGAGGACTACTCCATTTCTTCTAAGGATTTCTTGCCCACAATAGTAGATATAGTGGTCATTTGAATAAAATTCGACCATTCCACTCCATTTTAGTTCACTGATTCCTAAATTGTCAATGTTCACTCTTGTCACCTCCTGTTTTATCTCAATTCATGGATATAACATTCCAGGTTCCTATGCAATATTGTCTTATAGCATCAGACTTTACTTCCATCACTGGTCACATCCACAACTGGGCATTGTTTTTGCTTTGACTCCATCTCTTCGTTCTTTCTGAAGTTATTTCTTCAGTCTTCTCCAATGGCATATTGGCATCTACCAACCTGGAGAGCTCATCTTTCAGTGTCCTATCTTTTTGCCTTTTCATACTGTTTATGGGCTTCTCAAGGCAAGAATACTAAAGTGGTTTGCCATCCCCTTCTCCAGTAGACCACATTTTGTCAGAACTCTCCACCATGACCCGTCTATCTTGGGTGGCCCTACTTGGCATGGCTCATAGTTTCATTGAGTTAGACAAGGCTATGGTCCATGCGATCAGTTTGGTTAGTTTTCTGTGATTGTGGTTTTCATTCTCTCTGCCCTTTGATGAATAAAGGATAAGAGGCTTATGGAAGCTTCCTGATGGGAGGGACCCTTGGGAGAGTCCACGGGACTCTCAAGAGTCTTCTGTAACACCATAGTTCAAAAGCATCAATTCTTCAGCATTCAGCCTTCTTTATGGTCCAACTCTCACATCCATACATGACTACCGGAAAAACCGTAGCTTTGACCATACCAAACTTTGTATCTAACTGTAAATTCCAATTGACATCTGAATTGAATAAAACCAAACAAACAGATCTGAGCTGAGCAAGTACAGGCTGGGTGCTGAAGCTAATCCTGCCCTGGG